>NW_007747556.1:5062-6676 GCF_000696425.1 Galeopterus variegatus
AGAATAAAATATAATTAGGCATAGCAAGCACACAGAGCTCCAGAAAATCAGGGTGGAACACTGGCATCTTCTCCCATGATGAGGCCTTGCCATCATCCCTTCACGATGAGGCCCTGCAAACACTGTGTTTCATTAAAAGATCTTTACCATACTTAACCTTATGAGTGGGAGGCGCCCCCACAAGGGCAGAAGGGCTGCGTGGGAGTCGTGCCCGGCGACCAGCATGCCCTCCTCGTGTCTCCTTTCCTTGGATTTTATAAGTCAAAATTTTGCTAAGCTGTTTTCTATTCTCCCATGATTATATTCGCCAATCATCTCTTCTTTCAAGACTAGCTCAGATCTGTCACAAATCAAATATTCTGTGTGGATCCTCCTTTTCTTCCTTCTTTTTAATTACCTTTTTTTTTTTTTTTGGAGGGTTGAAAGATATGTAACAAAGTTTTCCATTTTAACCAGTTTTAAGTGTACAATTTTAGCAGAATTAAGTTCATTGACACGACTGTAAAAACATCACTGCTTTTTCATCATTCCAACCTGAAACTATGTACAATAATAAATCCCCATTTTTCCTCCTCCCATCCCCTGGTAACAACTATTTCATTGTCTGTCCAATGAATGTGACTATTCTAGATAACTCACACAAGTGAAATCATACAATATTTGTCCCTTTGTGTTTTGCTCATTTCACGTAACATAAAGTTTCCAGGGTTCATCTATATGTTGCATGTATCAGAATTGTTGCATGTATCAGAACTTCACTCCTTTTCAAGAATGAAAAATATTCCATTGTATGTATACAAAACATTTTACTTATCCATTCATTTGTTAATTGACACGGGTTGTTTCCACATTTTGGCTATTGTAAGTAATGCTGCCATAAATAATGGTGTACAAATAACTGTACAAGTGTCTGTTTTCAATTCTTTCTGGGTGTATATCTAAAAGTGGAAATGCTAGATCATTTGGCAACTCTATATTTACTTTTTTGAGGAACTGCCATACTGTTTCCCACAGCAATTGCACCATTTTATATTCCCACCAGCAATGCACAAGGGTTCCAATTTTTCCATATTCTCGCCAACACTTGCTATTTCTTTTATTTCATCCGAATGGTGTAAAGTGACAAGCAATGGATTCTTTCTTAGTGAAATGATTTAGAAATAATACTTCCATCCTTTTATTTTACAATCATCTATTCATATTTTTAATAATTTATTGTATTCTGCCTGGAGATTACTTAGCACTTTCTACCAGTCTGAATATACGAAAATATTTGGGAGTTGGATTTATGCTTTGGTCAACTGTTTCAGCACACCACATTATTTTTATAATAAACGATTGATAAATATGTATTGGATATTTACTATATTTCTACATGATCCATTTTAAATTGGGCTCATTTTTTACTTAAAACTGTTATGCAATATAGAGTGCTGAACATGACAGAATTTATTTAAAATCACGTTCTTTTTGTTAATTATTATGATCTATCTTACAGAAGTACTTTAAATTAAACTCTACACAATTCTGGTTGTTCTTATAAATAGAATGTTTTTTGTTTTGTTTTGTTTTGTTTTTACCATTATTGGGACGTTTACAATAACTATAGGTGAA
>NW_007747556.1:12049-12357 GCF_000696425.1 Galeopterus variegatus
TAATGCTGACATAAATAATGGTGTGCAAATAACTGTATAAGTGTCTGTTTTCAATTCTTTCTGGGTGTATATCTAAAAGTGGAAATGCTAGATCATTTGGCAACTCTATATTTACTTTTTTGAGGAACTGCCATACTGTTTTCCACAGCAATTGCACCATTTTATATTCCCACCAGCAATGCATAAGGGTTCCAGTTTTTCCATATCCTCTCCAACACTTGCTATTTCTTTTATTTCATCCGAATGATGTAAAGTGACAAGCAATGGATTCTTTCTTAGTGAAATGATTTAGAAATAATACTTCCATC
>NW_007747557.1:0-257 GCF_000696425.1 Galeopterus variegatus
GGTTCCAGGAATCAGGGCCTTCTCAGCTACCACACTGGGCAAAGAGAAGTCATCTTTCTGAAGAACCCTTATGGAGTGACAGCTTGACTCTGGAGGAGTCGCTGGCCTAGCAGCAGAACCCGGGGATCTGTAAACCTCACGCATTTGCAGGTAGTAATACTTCTCGGTGGCCTTCTTAGTTCCTTTCAGGGCCATGGGCCATAAAGGATCAACTGACCAGACAGACCCTCAGCTCTGGACAGAGAGCCCTGGGGAGC
>NW_007747557.1:5674-6143 GCF_000696425.1 Galeopterus variegatus
TGAAGACAGTAAGAGACTATGCACATTGCTGAACTATAGATGGAGAAAGGTATTACTTAGTACCAGGTGTAACGTGGTAGCTAAAGCTATAGGTTGTGCCATCAGGGCTTTGACAGAGACATCACCATGGTGGGAGTTGGGAGAAGCCATAAAAGATTTGGGGGGGCGTGTGGTAGGGGTGGGAGAATGGGAAAGAGAAGAGAGAGGCAGGCATTTGTGATGGACCCAGAAGAAGTGGAGAGGATATGGTAGAAGAAATCGGGCCACGGCAGTACTGTGGTTTGATTTGTGTCCTCCAAAAAGATATGCTGAAGTCCTAACACCTGGTACCTGTGAACGTGACCTTATCTGGAAATAAGGTCTTTGCAGAGGTGATAAAGTTAAGATGAGCTCATAGCGGAGTAAGGTGGCCTTTAATCCAACATGACCCGTGTCCTTATAAGAAGAGGAGGAGCACACCGAGACAGAC
>NW_007747557.1:8077-9182 GCF_000696425.1 Galeopterus variegatus
CTAGAATAGACAGATCTATAGAGATAAGAAGAAGATTAGATCATCAGTGGTTGGGGGAGGGGGAAATGGAAGTGAACGCTGATGGGGATGGTGTTTCTTTTCAGGGTGATGAAACTGTCCTGAAATTAGATAGAAGTAATAACTGCACAACTTTGTGAGCATACTAAGAACCACTGATTTGCACACTTTAAAAGGGTGAATTTTATGGTTATATAAATTGGGTGTGTGCGTGTGTGTGTGTGATGCCAAAAAACTCAATAAAGCAGTCTATGGGTGCTTAGGGATCAAACAAAGAGAAATGACTTGTGACTTCACATGGAGCAGATGTGTTTCCTTCCTCCCACGCCTGTTATTTGGTGTCGTATGTCATGTGTACTGCAGGTTCCTGTGTAAGAGGATATGATGCTAAGAGCAGCACCTGATGAAGATTATCATGACACCCGTGAGCTCCGTGGATTGGAGCAAAGGGAGGCTGGAGACTGTGAAAGCAACAGAAGAGATGCAGCTACAAAAGATGAGGAACCGAAGACCAATCCTGGGAAGTTGCCGTAGTAACAGAATAGCAGGACACAGGGGAACAAGGAGCAAAGTTAGGTGGGGAGCGTGTCAGAACGTAGAGATGGCAGGATGACCCAGGGACTGGGGAGGCTGCCCAGACTCACCCTCGGGGCTCTAGGAGGCCTTGCCTGTCAGTCAGAGGTGCTCCACCAGTTGATCACCATTGGCCATTTTAGCTCCACGATGCATGTGACAAGGGGGATTTAAGGTCTCCAAATACCCCCAATTATAGCCCCTCTCCATCTTCCTGTGGTAGCAGCTATCCAACGATGTCTCCCCAATGGACCATGCTTCCTAATGCTACATCCTCATCTAATCCACACTAAGCCTGACATCATGCAATAAATCCCACTCTCCTGAAAGCACCATGGCATCAGGAGGCACAAGCTAGCCATGTGAAGAAGCCTTGGGTGGAGAGGTTCCCAGCCCGCCCTGGGCACGACAGCACAGGAGCCATCCTGCATGTCCAGCCTAGGCGAGACCTCAGAGGACTCCTGCCCAGTTGACATTAGATGGCAACTACGTGAAAGAGAGGCCCCCACTGAGC
>NW_007747557.1:11588-12357 GCF_000696425.1 Galeopterus variegatus
GCTGGCCTCAGGAACTTCGTGGCTAACACAGTGGTGGAGTAGCATTCTAGGACTTCTGGGGCTGGCATGAAAGAAGCCTGCTGCTTCCACCGGGCCCCCGGGACATCTCACCGTTGGCATGCTCTGTTGGTCCTCACTTCTGCACTGTGGGAAGCCTAATCCACACAGAGAGGCCATGGATAGGTGTCGACATTCCCAACTGAGCATCCAACTTAAGGCTGGCATCAACAGTGGCCCATGCCCCGCCTAGCCCAGCCCTCGCACCCTCCAGCCAGTCACCCTCTGACTGCACCTGTGTGAACCAGAGCCACCCAGCTGAGCCCAGTCAACCCAGAACAGAACCAAGAGAAATAATAGGAAGTTGCTGCTTTAAACCACTAAGTTTTGCGCAGAATATTGAATTGAAATAGCCCTTCATAGACCCACAGGCATCTGGGCCCCCTGGTTCTCCTGCCTAAGACCCTACAGTCTGAACAGCTTTATGTTCTGGCTAGCGTGGCCTCTTCTCACTCTGTCCCTTGGTGTCATTCCCCATTTTCTGCTATCTCCTCAGGTAGCCCAGGGTCACTGTCAAGTCAGGCTCTTTGTACAGGTTCCTTGCAGGGACAAAGATGAGATAAGAAGAGTGAAAGCCCAAGGAAGTGACTTTGGTTGGTGCCCTGGACATTCTGTTCTTGGCTGGAGACTTGCCAACCAAACTCTGAGCTTCTTCAGGCATCTCTGAACAGTGTGGCAGGGACCCTCACATGCAGCTCTGTTCCAAGATCTG
>NW_007747558.1:0-11370 GCF_000696425.1 Galeopterus variegatus
GATTGTCACGTAGGCCTGGTCACACAAGAAGGGGTGTGGGGCTACAGGCTCCCAACACTGTACTTCTTTCCCATTCCCGCCACCTTCGTCCCTGCCCAAAGCCGGAAAGGGCTTAGAGAAGACTTATCTCTGCCCTAGTTTTCCTTTTCGCTGTAGCTCCTGGTAATTGACTCTGATTGGGTCCTAATTAGGAAACTGATTTCAGCATTTCTTGTTCTCTTTTTCCACAATGGAATCAAAGGAGTTTCTTCCCAGCAAATGCTGTCTCATACTTGCCCAGGCTCACAGGGATTGTGTCACAGCTGGTGACCGGGGACCCAGACCCTCACTCCTAGCACAGCCCAACCAGCCCCATCCCAGAAGGAGATAAACCTACACGGCTGTAAGTCATGTTCCTCTTCCTGTGACCGCCTCATCCTTTATTTATCTCTCAGTTGTCATGCTGCCCTGGGAAGTCCATGAAACCTCTGGGGACCCAGGAGCCCGATGCAGCCGACGGACCAGGAGAGGGTCCCTGAGTTCTGCTCTCCTGGGAGGGCGGCCCGCTGGCCTCCACATGCTCACTTGCAAGTCCAGAGGGTGGCACCCATCTCTCGGGGCTGCAGAAGTTGGAGCTTTGGAGTCTGAAACTCCATGTGGCCCTTAAGAAAGCCGAGACTCACAGACTATGGCCTCACCCAGGGCTCAGTCCTCTAGATAGCTGGGCTGCCCCTTGCTCACCTGCCCAGACTCTATGCTGGGTGTGGGGGGAAGTAGGATCTTAAGCCGGGAGCTAGAGGGGGACCCCTCCCTGCTTCCCAGCTACTGCGGATCCCTTCCCATGGTGCCACCTCTACCTGGTCTCCTGTGACCGTCCTTCAAACCTCAGTGCAGAGGCACCTTCTCTGAGCCTTCCTGGCCTCTCGGAGCAGGCCAGGAGGGCCTATCCAACGTTCCCTCCCCTCCCTGCACCCTATCCTGGTTCTTTGGGGCACTCCCCAGGTTTGTGAGTTTACATTTATTTCTGTCTCCCCTTTAGTTGGTCACCTCTAGGCAGGGCTGGGCCTGTGTTTCAACAATCCCTGATTGTTGCACTCTAAAGTTTGAGAACTACCAGGCTAATTCCCAAGCAAATCAGCAGCCTCCTCTGCCACCCAGGAAGCAACACAGCTCCAGCTTACCACAACCCCAGCTTGGGGCTTGGGCTGCTGGAAAGGAGGCCACAGGGTCAGGATCTGGCCAGGGATACCTCAGAAGTCACCTAGAAATCTCCAGTGTAAGTTTACCCATGACCAGGCTGCTTGCAGAAGCAGTGTCCAGGCCATTGGGTGACTGTCCTATTGTGCACCTGATGGCTCCACCATCTAGGGGACAGTACAGAATGTTGAATGTGGGACAAGTGCATGTCCCCAGGACTGCTGAGGGTGCTGGGAGCCAGGGCCCCACCCACATCACCATGGACCCGGTCTGTGCTGAGGTCAGGGACACGGTCTGCACCATCCTGTATTCCTCATGGCCTGGCACAGGCCTGGTACTCACATAGATCCTTGCTCTGTGGCTCTGCCTGGCAGAAGCTGACCAGAATGAGAGGAGTCTTCTTGCAGTCGGAGCTGTCCAGGTGCCAAAAGGGCTGCTCTGTGAGAGGATGAGCCCCCATCACCATCAGCGTTTCAGCTCAGGCCACATTAGCTGAGTCAGATGCTCAGCTGGAATTGCTGTGTTAGGAGGGAGGCTGGACTTGATGCCTTTGGCAAGTTGTCAATTGCTTAGCGTGAATCTCTTCCCACAGCACTGAAGTCTTCATAGTGGAATCTTAGGTGATAGTCAGGTGAGGAACATGTTGGGCAGTGGATCCAGGCCAATGTTACTGAAATCACTGTTCATAAACAGCTCCCTATTCTAAGTGAGGTCATCTCAGCTGACCAGACCCTGAGATGTGGTAGCCAGAGTCCTGGTGGGGCTGGCTTGCCTCCTTACCCTCTCTTCTCTGCCCTCCTCTGATCAAGGGTTCAGGCTGGGGACGGCCATGCAGTGGGGGGAGCAGGGAGTAAGGGAGGGGAATCCTGAGCCAAAGGCTCTTGCTTTTATTATCAACAAAAAGCTCCAAGAGATACCAGCTCATCCCCATTCCCACCATTCAGGGACCCTAAAATAAATTTTAAATTTCTATTTCCTTTTTCCTTTTTCAAATTTCCATGTGTCAAAAGACAAAATTACAGTAAATTTAGTTATAGATCTAAATGACTTTTATTCGCAATGAGGAATCAGGCATCATCTATAAAATAGTAGTGTTCTGATGAGCTGAGGTTGGTTTTATAGACAGAAAAAAGCTGAGGAAAGGAGAAAGAAAGAACAAAAAGTGGATTCGTCATTTCAAGTTCACTTACCTTGTAAAGGTTAAAGAGAGAGACTTCCTTACCATGCCAGCTAAAACTGGCCTGTTTGGGGATTTGGCTATTACCTTCTTTCTCTCCCAATCTCTTGGAAGCTCAGATAAACAACTGAGTTTCAGCCTGGTGGCGTGGGACTTCAGCATGAGTGACTACATTTTGGTTTGGTCTGTTGGGCCCAGAAGAGGAGCTCAGTCCAAACCAGTGGCCTCTTATAAATTTTATTTTACACATGGGAGGCAGTTCACATTCCCTATCTGTGGGTAAACAGATAATGGTCTGTTAATGATGATGAGATCAGAACTGTGATTTGCTTGGGAGCTTTTTTTTTTTTCTTTTTCCCCATTTTCTTCCACTTTTTTTTTTTGTTGTTGTTAGTTGGGGTTTTTTTCTTTTTTCATTTTGTTTATTTTATTTTGTTTGTTTCTTCCACTTTCTAAAAGAAGCATCTTCAGAGCGAGTGGAGAGATAAGAAAGGAAACTCATATTTAATGAACATCTGCTAAGTGCAGCAAGGATTCTTTGTCAAGGCTCTCATGAAGTCTTACTACAATATAAATAGGGCAAAAGAAAGAAAAGAGAAAAAATAAAACACACACACAAAATGTGAACAGGGCCTGTTACCCCATCTAAAAGAGGAAGGCTAGTTGGAAGTCGTGGGAGTGAGTCCTGACATCCCGTGGGCAGGCAGCTCTGGGAGGTGGGTGCTGGAGGGAAGGCGGGCAGCTGAAATCTGAGCCGCCCGGCTGCAGGGCCGCTCTGGCCCACACGAGGGCGCCTCGCGCTGCCACATCTGGGCTGAGGGTGGTGGAACGGAGGGAGGACCAGGAGGCCTTCCGGGGAGGGACGGTGGGAAGGGACCGTCCTGTGTGCCCACAGACTGGCCCTCTCTCTAGGTTTCTTGGAAAAGGTCAGTGTGAGGTCCCTCCGGCAGCTGGAAACACAGCTGGCTTTCAGGCCCGGGGAAATTCATGCATCTGCTTGTGGGGGCTGTCTGCGTGGCAGGAAGGCTGTTTATTGTTGGTTGAGGTGTGCATGAGTTGTGTGTGTTGTGCTGGGAGTGACAGTACGTCGGGGTGTGAATGCGGGTGTGTGGGTTTCTCCAGGGATATAGTGGAGAGTGGGAGGGGGCCGTGGGGTGGGGCATGTGCCTGGTTCCAGAGGGTTGGGCTGGGGCTAACCGGGAGGGAACATGAAACAAAACCAGCTCCAAAGGATTCAGACACATTTCCCCATCAGAGGCAGTCCCAGGTCTGAAAGAGGAGGGATGAGCCCTTGCCTTCAGCCAAGCTGCTGTTGGTGGTGGTGGTCACCACCCCCCCACCCCGACCCCCACTCCCCTGCTCTGGCCCTCCAGGACTGTATACTGGGGACTTCCCTGGGGGCCTGCCCACCTCTGAGCCTTCTAGTGGTAGTTTACATCCAGCAAGGGTTCGGATCCCTTGAACAACAGCGGCCAAGCCCTGGAGTCTGTCCAGTCTTGCTGCTCAAGGACCTGGTGTCACCAAGATTTGCCCTGGGGTCACAGTCAAGGTCTTGTGACCTGAGAAATACAACTAGTCTCAGTTTAGACAAGGACATTTTTTTCCCCCTGAAAGCTGCGTGGGGGCAGTGGCAGGAAGCCCAGGTTTGGGGGCTGGAGGGGCAGCTGCCATTGGCCTGGAAGCTTCTCTCTGCTTCCAGCATGGTCACCAGACAGCTACTTCACATGAATAAGCTCTGCAGGCTGTACCCTGGCCTGGTGTCTCAGCCGGGGATTTGAGGGCATTAGGGTTGGTGGAAGTTAAACCCAGGGTGAGAGCCTAAGGCCAGTAGGCTGAGGCCCTGGACAATGTCCCAGAACAGGAGGAAGAGGAAGTCCTGAAGCTTCTCAGAGCCAGACAGGGAGGCAGATTAGCAAGTCCCAACAGTGCCAGGATTCTGAAAGATGTCAGGGAAAAGAGCAGGACTCTGCAGTGCACAGGAAACTCCCAGCCGGAGAGGGGGAGGACAAGAAAAGATCCATGGGCACCAAGGTTCCTCTGTATCTGTCCAGACTTCTCCCCAGCAGGACCTTCCCCTCAGCAGCCCAGCCTTGGCCCTGTACACCTCGTCCTTCCGAGGAGCATCGATTCCTGGGCTCAGTCTAAAACAATGAGATAAGCATGAGAGAAAAACATCCTTCTGGTACCTGGCAACTCCATGGAGTAATGGGACCTGCAAGGAGCAGAGGATCCAGGGAGTGAAGTTTAATGACCACGTAGTCATTAAGAAGAAGACCTAAGTTGTTCAAAATTTCAGTTCAGCAGCCTCGTAGACCTGTGACCTTAATGAGCAAAAATTAGTTGATCTAACTCAACCTCAGTTTCATCATCTACAAAATCTGAACAATAATTACTTTGCAGAAGTAAGAAGATGTGAAATTAGGAAGATAAAGCACCTGGTCAATAGTAAATGTTGTTACTATTATTATTTTCCACTGCCCAGACCCCCCCTAGGATGGCAGCCAGCCTCTCACCTTTCCAGAAAGCAGGCCTCCATTGTTCTAGGCTTCAAGATCACTCCTATAATTTGCCTGCACTAGTGTGACAGTGAATTGTAAAAAGTTAATATGTCACCCAGACAGTAATGGGTTAAAGTCTCCCAGTTAACAGAAATCTCTGGAAAATGCTTTGATTCTAAGGAATGAATTTATTGGCAGGAGGCAAGTCCTGTGGGTGAAGGGCCAGGTGGTTTTCTCCTTTCCTCCTGGATCTAACAGCAGTAGGAACACAGAACTTGCAGACTTTCTGAGGGAAAAGAGGCTGGGTTTGGGGCCCAGTGGCTTTGTCTAAGGCCCTGGTGATGTCCCTTGTACCTTTTCTATCATTGGTGTGAGAAGTCAGGGGTCAAATTCCTCTAGCACTGGGGGAGAAGAGAGGACATGAATTTAGTCTAAGGGTCCATAGTTTTTCCCTTCTCTTCTGCCCCCTTCAACCTCCCATCCCTGCTTCAGAGTCTCTCAGTCATCCAGTTAAACTCCTGTAGGTGAGGCTGGGAGAAGCCTCCCTCATTTCTGGTGTATGATAGGTGGTTACTAATTGTTGGTGGGATTGTTGCATGCAGGCTGTAAAGGTGAGGAGAGGGACGGGGCTTTCTGTGAACACAGTCCAGGGACAGGGAGCCGGTGGGTGAGCACCACCCCGTATCAAATGCCAGCAGTCAGTGGGGGCCCCACCTTTGGGTGTGCCTGCTGCTGTACCCTGGCAGCCACCCCAGGTTCCTCCCTGCCCTCGCCCTCACACCCCTCTTGCTCACTCTGCCTCCTCCTAAACTCCCTGGAATCCACTCTGCCTTTTTCCTCTAGGCACACATTATTTCCAACCCAGATGGCTGAATTATAAATGAAATTCTTGCCTGCAGTCCTCCCTCTTCCAGCCTGTTGCACAAACTGCATCAAAGTGAAATTTCTTTTTTTTTTTTTTTTTTTTGTCCTTTTTGAGACCGGCCGCACTGTGCTCAGCCAGTGAGCGCTGTGAGCGCACCGGCCATCCCTATATAGGATCCGAACCCGTGGCGGGAGCGCTGCTGCGCTCCCAGCGCCACACTCTCCCGAGTGCGCCACGGGCTCGGCCCAAAGTGAAATTTCTGAAACCAGAATGGTGATGATTCTTCTCCCTGCTTAAATGTCTTCTATGGCTCACCATTGCCCACAGGCTAAAGCTCAGATTCTTTAAAATGACACATAATGCCCCATGAGCTCTCCCTGGCCCTGCTTTCCTCTCCAGCTTCACTGCCCTCACCCATCATTCTATGCACTGATCAGACTGAACTGTCCATTCCTGGCAAATGCCAAGCTCCTCTGTCTTCGAGGCCTTTGTATATGTATGTGCCATCTCAAGGCGGAAATACATCCTTAGCACACAGCCCTTGCTTCCCTCTGCTTAATTTGGCTAATTTGTAGCTCTGCTTCAAGCCTCGTATTAGACTTCACTTCTACCGGGAAGCCTCCTTACGTCTCCCATCCAAGACAGCCTGGGTGACACACACACACACTCTTGGCTTGGCTCTCACAGCTTCCTGTACTCCCTAGGCTTTTGTAACAAGTTTTTTTATATTTATCAATTTATGTTCCTCCTTGAGTCTTCTACAGGGTAGGGATCTATCTTGTTCACTGTCGCATCTCCCAGGGCCTAGCACGCTGCAGGCACACAGCAGGCATGTAGTGATAACCACCGTGGCATTGACCGTAGCCCACATTACTCAGCCCCTGCTACTGTGTGCCAGGAGCTGTTTGGAGTGCTCTCCAGGCACACTGCAGTTAGTACTCATGTGGCTGAGGAGCACCTAAGATCCACCCCCATCTGTTTCCTGTCCTTTGGAGGCAGAAAGCTGAAGACTGCATTTCCCAGACCGACTCCTTCGAGAGTCATGGGTGCATTTTGGGATCCAACATTCAGGCCCTCACATGAGATTTGCAAGATGCAAGAGAGAGGCAGAGGCCGCCTTCCTGCTGCTTTGGCTGGTTCCTTCTGGCAAGCAGGGCCATGCAGACATGAATTTTTTCCTGCAGCAGGATCCAGTGTCCAGTCACCACCCCTGGGAAGTCAGGGGACAGCTGGCAGCAGCAGTGGAGGCCCAGTCTACTCCCTGGACCACAGCCGTGTTAGTGCAGCCCAGAACTCAGCAGTGCCAGTGGCAACCTCCAGGTGCCCCACCTTCCTTTCCTGTCCAGACAGAGGTGGCGAACCCTCTAGGGACTCAGTGTACCTCCTCCCCTACCCCCATCCAGCGAGTGCCACCATCCCACAAGCACTTATTCCCTGCTTCCAGTCACTCCCTGCCCAAAATACCTCGAGTGGTTCCAATGTCCTGCACTGAACTCTGCTGACTCATACACCTATTATTATCCTCATTTAACAGAGGAGGAAACTGAGGCACAGAGAGGTGAAGTAATCCTCCCAGAGCCACACAGCCAGTAAGTGGAAGAGCCCAGGTCTTTCTGACCCCAGCACCCACCCTCCTCCCTGTCTCGGGGAATAGGTGTTACTATGTGCCAGCTGTGGGGGAGGCCCAGAGAGCTTTCAGGCAGTGGGCTGTGCTGCCTCCCGTGCAGGCAGGGAGGGAGGCAGGTTCCAAGGTGTCTGCTCCTTCCTGAGCAGCACAAGCAGCTCAGCTTCCTGGGGAATGTCCCAGAGGCTGGGCTGACCCACATGGGATGTGTGGAGTCCCCTGAGCTTTCTCTGCCCTTGCTTTCCTCTCCACCTTCATTTCTTACCCACTAACCTCACCCATCACTCTATGCACTGGTCAGACTGAACTGTCCACACCTGGCAAATGACAAGCTCTTCCATCTTCCAGGCCTTTGTATATATATGTATGTGGGGCAGGGAGGCCACAGATGGTTACAAAACAATACCAAAGTGACAAATGATTTCAAAGGCAAAAATGAGGGGTCTTCAAAAAGTTCATAGAAAGATTAGTATTATCTTTTAATACTATTTTTCCACAAACTCTTTGAAGTTCCCTGTGCAGAAAAGTTACATAGTTTAAAATTGAGCTCCTTTAATACTGAGAAGACTCCGTTCTTAAGAATTTACAAGACCTAATATAAGACAACATAAAGCACAAGAAATTATCATGATAAAATACAGAATTCTCTTTTATTCCCCCTACACAGATCACTTAAAATGTAAAGAAACCCTTTCACAGTCTCTTATCAATACTCCAAGGAAACCCTGTTGTTTTGAAAGAGAAGACCAAATTCTAGTTTTGCACCAGTGTAATTTTGATATTAAGACTCACTTTAGCTGGCTGGTTAGCTCAGTTGGTTAGAGCATAGCCTTACAATACCAAGGTCATGGTTCGAATTCCCGTACCAGCCAGCTGCCAAAAAAAAAAAAAAAAAAAAAAACTTACCTTGAAAACCCTTATAATAAATTCATTTGATTTTAGTTGGTTTGACCACAGCAGATTCTCTTCCCAACTTTCTATATCTATTCACTTTTTATCCTTTATTCTCCTTTCTCATTCTCAAACAGCCTGTCATTCTTCTTTAGGACAAAAATTACTCTCTTTTTTCCTGAACAATCAACAGAAAACCATATCCTCATACCTTATAACTTTCCTCACCCAAAACAATACACTATAACTTTCCTGTATATTTTGCTTACAGAATTGTTTTTCTTATTATTTCAAGTAGTTTTAATTACCACATCTGAATTAGAATTCTTAACTCCCTTAATTTTTAGTGTGAACTGACTGTCTCATACCAATATTCTACTGACTAACACCATTTTATAATAAACCTCCAGAAGCATGTGTTTCCTTCCTAAACCAAAAGTAGATAAACTTAAACTTATTTCGTAATTAATATTTCAGCATTTTATCTTATTTGGAAATGATCTAGGTATTTAATGAATATCTATTATACAATTTTAATTTAGCATAACTTTATGATTGCAAGTTACCAAAAACGATTTTGAAACTATTTTATTTATTTATTTATTTTGGCAGCTGGCCAGTATGGGGATCTGAACCCATGACCTTGGTGTTACAAGGCAGCACTCTCACCTACTGAACTAAGTGGCCAGCCCTGAAGCCATTTTAAGAAGACATATTTTTTATAGCACATAATTATTATTCAAAATTTCACTTATAAACATTTATCCCACTTACATTCACCTAATTCACTCATTTTTAATAAGTATGCTTGAGCTGCTCATGAAAATTTCATGAGACTTTAAACAAAGCTAGTCATTGTCTCAAGTTATTTTATTTTTGTTGACAAGTTAGACAGGTACCAAAATACCACAGAAGTAAAGAAATAAAACGTTAAACATGATTTTTTCCTCTCTCTTCTTTGTTTTTCAACTTTACCTCCATGACTGAGATGCATCAAGAAATCATTTTACCATGTATTCCACTCATAGGTTGGATTTGTATTTTATAGTCTTAAACATCTACTAGAAATAACACAAACCGGTCTAACCAGCAAATCTAGGCAAAAAGCTAACAATTTTGAAAACATTCTTATTTTTATTTTACCAAGAATTTTAAAACTAGCTTTATTTACCAAAGATTATCCCAGAGCATATGAATTAAAAGGCATTTGGGTTAGTTGCTATATTTCTGAGGGTTTTAGAAAAGCTTAATTCATCTGAGCACTCATTTATCTCAAAGCTCATTTGAGTAGAATTCATATATATATTTAATATTTTGTTGCAACGTTGTACATATGTATGGGTACAGAGTTATATCTCCATACCTGTGTACAATGTGTGATGAGCCATTCAGGGCAATCAGCATATTCATCCTTGCAAAACCCAGTCATTTCTTTGTGATGTGCACATTCGATCTCCTCTCTTCTGGGTGTTTGGTAACATGCAGTAAATCATTGTTAATTATAGATTCCTGGGTTGACTGTATACCAGTAGGACTTATTTTTCCTGTCTAGCTGTAATTTTGTGTCTATTAACCAGCTTCTCACCGTCCATCCCTTCATCCTCCCCCCTCCCATCTCTAGGTAACCATAGTTCTTCCCTCTCCATTTAACAGTTCAACTTATTACTATTATTACTTATTTGGTTTTTGTTTTGTTTTGTTTTGTTTTCCTTTTTGTCTTTTTTTACTGACCGGTAATGGGATCGCAACCCTCAGTGTCGCGCCCGTACCGGGAACCGGCCACGGGATCGCAACCCTCGGTGTTGCGCCCGCACCGCGCTCAGCCAGTGAGCGGGAACCGGTCTCCACATGGGATCCGAACCCTTGGCAGGAGCGCCTCTGCACTCTCAAGCGGTGCACTCTCCAGTGCACCACCAGGCCGGCCCCTTATTTGTTTTTTATTTTGTTTTGTTTTGTTCTCTTTTTTAGTTCCCACATATGAGTGAGAACATGTGGTATTTCTCTTTCTGTGCCTGGCTTATTTCACTTAACATAAATTTCTTGGACTGGCCGATTAGCTCAGTTGGTTAGAGAGCAGCCTCATAACTCCAAGGTCATGGGTGCAGATCCTCATACCGCTATTCCAAAAAAAAAAAAAAGAAGGATTTCAAGTAGGGCGATGGCTTTTAAGGGCTCGCCAGTTGGCTAGCTCAGCTGGTTAGAGCGCAGTTGATAACACCAAGGGCAAGGGTTTGGATCCCTTACTGGCCTGCTGCCAAGAAAAAAAATTTTTTTCTCCAAGCTTATCCATGATGCTGTGAATGGTAAATAGAACTCCTTTAAGGGATTTTATTATTAAATTTAGTAATACCATGTGAAGGAAGAAAAGAAATCACATATGAATAACATACAAACATACATACATGAACATACAGATAGTTACAAATAAAGACCTTATAGCTTTCATTTAAAAATTTAGTCATGAGCCAGTAATACAGAATCATTGGTTTATCTCCATTTATATTTTTATCCAAATTGTGATTCTGACAAAAATGGAACAAGTTAAAGCTACCTGCTCACATGGCTAAAACTTTTTTTTACTAATATTTGTGAAAAAGAGGTAAGATTTTTCATTTGCCAGTTTCCAAATAGTTTCCCACCTTTTTTTAGATGGAAGGACCCAACTTCCTAATAAAGATTTTGAAATTTTGAGTTTACTAATATAGTTAGGAGATTTCCAACTTAGCTTCTGTTTTTTAACCAGATTACTGAGTTCAGTGTGGAACCCATTAATGAACAGGGCAGACAAAGTAGTTTCTATGCCCGGACTCAGTGTGGTTGGCTCTGAGCTCAAGAATCTGACTAGGGCAAAAGGGTGGTTAAAGAAGAAAACCTGGTTGACCTGAGGGCTTAACTTTTATAAGCACTTTAGCTTTCTTTTCATCTTTGGAGTGGGATGGTAACGAAGCAAAAGGGTTAACAGATTCAATTTTCCTTTTTTTTTTTTTTTTTTTTTTTTTTTTTGGTTTTTTTTTTTTTTTTTTTTTTTTTTTTTTAAGTGTTTTTTTTTAATTTTATTTTTTTTTTTTTTTTTATTATTTTTTTTTTTTATTTTTTTTTTTATTTTTTTATTTTTTAATTTTTATTTTGTCAATATACA
>NW_007747559.1:0-558 GCF_000696425.1 Galeopterus variegatus
CACATCTTCTGTCCTTTAAGCTTATGTCACCTCCCCTGTCCTTCCCTCCCCCAGAAACTCCGCCTTGTTCTAGCTTCATTTGGCAATCAAAATCCTAAGCACACTGCAGAGCCCCAATGACAGGCCACACACTCTGCAGTGAAAGATTGAGAACTGGTTTTGCATAATGTCACCTCGGGTCTTCTGCCTCCAAATCTGCGCTCATTCCAATGCATGTCTGTCCTCAAATACTGGTTGAATGAAGTGACAATTTTAAAAAATGAATTAATCATTTCTGGGCATAGTCAGGGATTCTACTGTGAAGCCGTCATTCTGACCTTCCATGGCTTCTCCCTGACTTTCTAGGCTTCTCCACACATCTCTAAGCTTCTCCATGGACAGTGGTGGTAGGGGAATGGGTACAAAATGTAACTGCCACGTAGAATCTGACAGATGTGGCCTGGGGAATTCCTCTCCCCTCCCCTGATGAGTGTCCCAAGGGGTAGGAGAAAGAATCTTCTAATCTAGAAAGTGCCAAGCAGCAGGTGAGTTCCCACCTGAACGTGAAGGCTCTTTCCT
>NW_007747559.1:6319-6598 GCF_000696425.1 Galeopterus variegatus
TTTTTTTGTGTGTGTGGTAGTTTTTAGAATTTTGTTAGTATTACTTACCTTAATTACTGAGTGTTTGGCACCCACTTAAACTGTGATTTGGAGGCAAGTTCCACACTGCACCACATTCTAGTCCCAGATCTATTGAGCACTATTTTCACAATTCTGCTTCCCAAGGCGAGTGGCTAATTCTAAGATTAAGATAAGATTAGGGAGTTTACTATTCAGGTGAAGGAAATATCACTTGATTTTACCTGTAAAACAATTGAGAGTTTCAGCTGCGTTATCACA
>NW_007747559.1:12065-12355 GCF_000696425.1 Galeopterus variegatus
TAAAAATAAACTCTTAATGTAATGTTTTTAAAAATCAAAATTAATGCCAAAAAACCCATGATGAACAAAATATCAAAATTCAAAATAAAGGTCGTGTCAGCAATAATGCTATGTGGAAGCTGTATATACTAACAAATGGAAACATCGGCAAGTGGTACTGATTCTAGCTTTATTTCAAATTCTAATGTTTCATTCATTGTGAATTTTTTTGCACAGATTTGGTGGGGGGTTTTTTTGTGTGTGTGGTAGTTTTTAGAATTTTGTTAGTATTACTTACCTTAATTACTGAG
>NW_007747560.1:0-285 GCF_000696425.1 Galeopterus variegatus
AACTCTTTTTAACTATCATAGGAGAAGCCTATGGAAACTATTCTCCAGTCTTTTAAACCCCGTAAACACTATTTAATGCCAAATTTCCCATCACTAGCTGGCTTATATGTGTAACTGTATCAAGGTCTAGCTTTGGCAAACAATATTCCAAGACTTTCAGACCTTATTTTAAAAATTATGTTTAAAAAACAAGAGTAACAATAAAAGAATTCCAAACAGTTAGGTGACACTCAGTATAGCCTGGTTTGGGCATATGTTTTATTTAGGTCTGTATCATCCTGTAAC
>NW_007747560.1:5839-6086 GCF_000696425.1 Galeopterus variegatus
AAAGCACCTTAAATTCAAACTAGAAAATCAGCCTGCAGCATAATTCTGATAAAATGTGGTCTTAAAACTATAGGAAAATCCATGTAAATACTTAGAAATTGCATGAAAGCTAAACTCAAACAATTAGCCACCTTCTTAATTAGTCCATGTACCTGCAAATGTCCTTTGCAAAACAGTGTTATAAAACAACTACTTTAGGGAGAAAAAATAAATAAAAAGATTAGAAGAATCTCTAAAATTGTCCATA
>NW_007747560.1:6127-6559 GCF_000696425.1 Galeopterus variegatus
GCAGAAGTCTTTGTTAAAAATAAGTCTAGGAGTGGAGGATGACATTATTTTTTCAAAATGTTTCGGAAGATTTTTATAGAAATATAAGGCTCTTCGAGAATCATAGACTTATAGAATTATTATAGAGTCTGAATGGAACAAGATTTAGATCTTACAGCTAAAGGAAATTACAGTCATTTACATTGTAATGTCCATTGTGGAACTGTCTCATTAGACATGAGACAGTGCAATAGAAAACATCCAAACTCTAGTTACTACAGTGTTAATTTGTATTCGCTAGTATATTGGATCTTGTGCATAGCTAATTCAATTCCCCCTTTAGTTTTCAACTGAGAATTATATGAGTTAAGTTTCAAATAGAGTAGTCCAGTTGCTCAGTAAATTTTTTCAGAAGTAGTTTATACATTTCCTAGAATGATCACTACTTTGCTT
>NW_007747560.1:8144-9418 GCF_000696425.1 Galeopterus variegatus
TGTCCGGGTAATATACCTCTTGCAAACAGAAAATCTAACACTGGACTGACCTTCTCTCGTGTTCCAGCTCTTCTAAACATATCCCACTAGTGTCCTCCCAAGCCAACTTTCAACTCTGGTTTTGTGACATTTCGTTTAGAATTCAATTGTACCAACATGAATATAGAACAAAGAACAACCTTTTGTCACAAAGAACCTATCTCTCCTTTTATCCCTCATGACAGAAATTCACTAATAATACAAATGCCCATGGCTTATATTTAAATAGAAAGAGGAGAGATGGCAGGAAGTGAACAGGATTCCAGGAACTCAATTCAAAATTTTAAATAATTTTTGCTAACAGAGTAAAACCTCAGAAGAAAATTAATGCTGATTTCTCTAGAAATAAACAGAACAAATGAAAAACATCAAACAGAAATATTCATATTAAAGGGAAAACCTGCAATAAATGTACTGTCATCTCAAATTTGTGACAAACTACAGGTTCATTTTTCGTTGGCTTTGAAAAATAAGTTAACGAATTTTATTTAAATTAGTTCTGTAATTTAAAAATAAAACAGTTGACAATCATTACAGATGATAAAATACTAAAACTCCCTTGCTTTCAAACATTCTTTTTCTNTGTCCGGGTAATATACCTCTTGCAAACAGAAAATCTAACACTGGACTGACCTTCTCTCGTGCTCCAGCTCTTCTAAACATATCCCACTAGTGTCCTCCCAAGCCAACTTTCAACTCTGGTTATGTGACATTTCATTTGGAATTCAATTGTATCAACATGAATATAGAACAAGGAACAACCTTTTGTCACAAAGAACCTATCTCTCCTTTTATCCCTCATGACAGAAATTCACTAATAATACAAATGCCCAGGGCTTATATTTAAATAGAAAGAGGAGAGATGGCAGGAAGTGAACAGGATTCCAGGAACTCAATTCAAATTTTTAAATAATTTTTGCTAACAGAGTAAAACCTCAGAAGAAAATTAATGCTGATTTCTCTAGAAATAAATAGAACAAATAAAAAACATAAAACAGAAATATTCATTTTAAAGGGAAAACCAGCAATAAATGTACTGTCATCTCAAATTTGTGACAAACTACAGGTTCATTTTTCGTTGGCTTTGAAAAATAAGTTAACAAATTTTATTTAAATTATTTCTGTAATTTAAAAATAAAACAGTTGACGATCATTACAGATGATAAAATACTAGAACTCCCTTGCTTTCAAACATTCTTTTTCTATTAAGTGATATGTTGGTGCTGTATTCAAAG
>NW_007747560.1:12098-12354 GCF_000696425.1 Galeopterus variegatus
AATCAAAAGGGAATTTAAAATATATCGAAGACAAAAAAAAATACAACATATCAAAATTTATGGGATGTAACAAAGCAGTAATAAGAGGGAAGTTTATAGCAATAAATGCCTATATGAAAAAAGAAGTAACTCAAACAAACAGACTTTATGCCTCAAGGAACTAAAGAAAGAATACCAAACTAAGCCCAAAGTTAAAAGAAGGGAGGAAATAATAAAAATCAGAGCAGAAATAAATCCAATAGGAATAGGAAAAAAA
>NW_007747561.1:0-6470 GCF_000696425.1 Galeopterus variegatus
GACTTTGTGAAAGCTGAGAGAGGTTGGGATGAAAAAAAAAGAAAAAAAAAAAAAGAGAAAGCAGAAGAATGTCTCCCTCCATCCAGCACAGGACATGGCAGCAGCTGTTTAGCAGATTACTGGGCCACGAAGCAACTACGTGCAAACAATAACCAAGCCAGAAGAGGTTGTTCTTCCCTACTTCCCATGTCTCAGTTACAGCATTAAAGAAGAGGCCACCAGTGAGGTGTCAGCACGGCAGGGGCCGGCCACCCTTCCCAAGCACAGCTCCTGGCCCCGGCTCAAGCCCTGGCCTGGCTCCTGCCAGGTTTCCTCGCCCAACTCCATCCATTCTCCAATTACACTCACGCTTGTGTGTCCACTTAGAACTCCTTTTTGTCCTGTATATATCTAAGTTAGATGTACATTATAGTCATTTTTCCTTTTCTGTTAGATTACAGGCAATCCGCCTTCAGCGATGGTGTAGGCTCTTTAATATGTACCTACAAAGGCCAAGCACGGATGGTCTTGCTTCCCACGTGCATTCAAAAAGGTCCGGGCCAAGAAAGTATTATTAAAAAGCACAGATTTTGCCAGAAAGGATGTTGGTAATGTGTTACAATAACTTCTCTGCCTGATATATATACATATACACATTCTAAAAATGATATAGATGATTTATACAGATATAAATGATTTTTTTAGAAAAAAATCAATTACTTCTTTTCCATTTCCTTGTTGAGATATATCCAAACTATAATAAAAGAAACTTAGGACACTTGGAAGATAACTTAGAGCTGAGTAGACTTGTAGTGATTAAAAAAAGCCCAGTTCTCCTGGGAAGCTGAGTCCCAGAGAAATAACATAATTGTCCATGCCCAAACAACTAGTTAGTTGTAGAACTGAGTTTTTAACACAAGTCTTGACTCCTGTGATACACAGTAAACATTATTCAGGTTTTCTTGGTGTATTTTAATTCAGGAAAGCCATCATTTTCACAAAAACAATATTACATGCAAATGGGACTTTCCAGTATTTGCTGATGGGTTGGAAAATACTTAGATTCTCACCGAAACCGAACTTTTCTGCTCATCACGTGAGCCATGGAACCGTCAGTGCCCTTACCAGGCACCACGCAGGAGAGAGGATTCTGCTGGTGCTGTCTGATCCCTCAGGATCAGCCCCAATTGTCCCAATCTTTAGGGATTTGCAACAACTGACATTTTATTGGATTTTTACGATAGTCATACCCTCTTCACCCAATCTCCCATCAAAAATGTAATTAGGCACATCAAAATGAGTTTTTTAAAAGGAAATTTAGTGAAACTTCTTGAGACAAATAAGGCTATGCTTCTGGGATTGAAAGTTAACAAAGGCCCTCACATCCCCTCCCTCCAGGAAAATTAATAAAACATGAGGATTTTTAGGAATTGCTGGAAGTATGACACCCACTCTTCCAGATTTCCTGGAAGAATACTGATTTCTTTCTGACAAATAAGATTATTAAGCACACAATGAAAATTTGATTGGATTTTTAGACCTTTGCAAATGTTTCACATTTATCAAACTGTTCACGAGAAAAAAATAACCCTGTGTTGGCCCTTGTGTCCTGATGGTTTGTTTGGAAATGGAGGGGCTGTCAGAAAATATAAAGATAAGAAAGCAGCCTGAGCATCCCTATGCAGGTCTGGTCTTGGGCTCCTCCAGCCCTGCCACCCAAGCCCCAGTCACAGATGGTAGGAGGACGAACATTTCCACTCTACTCGACACACTTGCATGGGGGGCATCCTTTCTTCCCCCAAAGCAAATTTCATATTGCGTTTTGCAGATGCATCTGACTTATTTTCCCCTCTGAGGGTTATGAGATGACCTACTGTAGGCTGCAAATTCAACTGAGTCATGAATGCTGTATTGCCAGTTGTGCTCATTCAGTCATATTAAACATTCAGAAGTTCCATGAGACCCCAACCTGCAAAAATGACTTGACTGCAGGGCCCAGACCAGATCAGCAGCAGAGGCGGTTTCACTGCTATGCGCTGCTCTTCACTCACAGCCCTCCAGCCAGCATCTCCTTCGCTCCTTCCTGTCCTTCCCGAGAGCAGCCCTTCTCGCCACCCCTGCATTTCTGAGCTGATCATATCTGAGTTTAAATGTGCAGCATGGTTTACTCTCTTCCTCATGGCTGCTGCCAGTTCCCGGCTGCAGGAACAAGAATTTCACCAACACTCCTTAGCTGCAGCATCCTGTGTTCCCAACCTATCTTCCTGTCACCTTCCGATTCGTTTCCTGTGAGCGGTGCCCCCTTCTTGGGAGCATTAATTAACCATGATGCTTTTTTATCAGAATTCTAGAAAACTGATATGGGTATGACTCACACTTCTGCTGTTTAAAGCAGTATTTACTATGTGGGAGTGAGGCAGATGCGTTTTTCTGCCGCCTGCTTGCTGTATGGATTTACGACCTACTGTAAGCATTCTGGGAAAGAGAGAAAAAACCACACACATCAGCTCCATTCTTAATGAGGCTTTGCCATATCACTAAAACTCTTAAGAGTGAAAACATATGGGACGCAATATCTTTAGATGATCTCATAAATGTCTTTATTTACGAATACAGCAGATTTCTAGTTTTAAGAATAAAGTTAACACCACCCTTAGAAGTTACCTTCTACCGCTCTTTGCTTGATAAGATAAAATGGTGATTTTATATTCTGATTTGTGTCTATCTAAGGGATTTTACAATCTATACACTCATGAGCTGTGTTAAATAAACTATGTAAATTTATATGGATCGGGGTCTAAATTAATTCAGGCCAAAATAAATCAAACTGTAGCTAGACCAGTATTTAATTAAAAATTGAGAATATGACTCATGGCACTTAAGTTTACCAATGTTTACTGCCAAAAGAAGCATCATCGCTACGACAGAGATAAATGTAGGAAGGGCTGATAGATTCCTCAGGGTGAAAAGAGATAGAGGTATTGATATAGACATGGTATGATATATATATATATATATATATACACACACACATATACACACACACTCTCTCTATATATACTTTTTTTGGCAAATTTTTTCAAACTTGATTCTTCCTATTTTGACTTATATATTTATTTTTACAAGGTATTTTATCCCTTCTATTTTCTGGACTACGTTCTCTGACTTGCAACGCCAGTGGCATTCCTATTTGTGTCTCAGGTGCTGTGCAAGTTTGCACGTTTATGAAACTTCCTTCCTGGAATATATGCAGATGATCTTTCACCTGGCTGAGGCTCCTTTTCTGTTTTTTGTCCTTCACAAAGACTGGAAGCCACCGTCAGGGCTACCCTTAGGTGTGAAGAGGATTTCAGGGGAGGGTGGGTGAGGTAGGAATGTGTCTGGACCCAGCCAGGACACACGGGCAGACTAATGTGTGTGTTCTTACAGAGATATTAGGACAGAGTTTGAAACCCAGATTCCCCTGGGCATGACGCCTTGGTGATCACAGATCTGGATCTGACTCCCAGGCTCCAAACAGAGCAGGTAGAAGGAAGCTGTGGTTCTGCCAAGACACCCAGGAAGTAAAGTTTATGTCTTAGGGCTCTCCTCTCACTCCTCACAGTCCACCTGCCCCACCCTACGCGCTACTGGCTCCTCCCTGGGGTTCTCTCAGAACAGTGCCATTTTGCAATGGATTTGTCTTCCAACTTTTCCAATTAAAACCTTTGCATCACATTTGTATTTTAAAGAGAGTCTTTAATGCCTTAAAGCAAAGAAGTCAGTAATTTGGGAGCTTCAGCCCTCTGGAAGGGTGGGAAAGGGTATTCTATTTTTAAGTCAGTAGGTCCCATGGTGTCCTCCAGACCACACAGGGCTTCTCAGACCTGTGCCACCCACCCCCCACAACCAGGTCTTCTATTCCTCCACAACAAGCTGGCTCCCTGCAAGAACTGCAGGGATGGAGAAAGGGGGGTTCCAGTCCCCACTGAGCTGGCAAACATTGGGGTTCTCAGGAAAGGCCCAGGGTTGGGATTTCCTCATACCCTGTCCTTGTTCAGGCGACCAGGCGGGAGCTGGTGCAAACTCTTTAATTCTCCAATATGAGCTTGAGTCTTTCTTCCAAAATTCTACAACTTTTAGGAGACTCACAGAGAAACACGATATTTAGGATAAAGTTTAAGATTCCCCACAGAATTTCCCTCAAGAGTAGCCAAAGCACATGGTCAGGAAACCTCTTTCACTGCCAGCTGTGATCAGCTAGGGAAGGGGGAGAGGAGACAGTTCCTAAAACAACAGAGGCCGGAGTCTTGGCAAGTGGATCTCACCTCCTGTCAGTTAATCTGATGATCCTCCTTTTTTTTTTTTTGTCGCTTTTTTTGTTTGTTTTTTATACCTTCTGTCCTTTTTTTTTATTTGCTTTTTAAAATACCTCTTGTCTTTGTTTTTTCCAATTAATTTTTTTATTGAAAGATAATTGATTATACATATTTATGGGGTACAAAGTCGACTTTCAACAGTTGTGTACAAGGTGTGATGGTCAGATCAGGATGGTTAGCTTACTCAACATTACAATACGTAATCATTCTTTGTGTCCGTTAATAATATGTTGAACTTTTAGAAGGAGAGACCAGAACTGTGGTTACTAGTGATGATCCTAATTCTTGAAGGGAGCCGCAGGAGCTGAGGTCCTCCTTAACTTCCTTGCTGTCCTCCCACAGAAGGCGGCCACCGGGAGCCGAGGAAGACCCGTGCGCTGGCCTACAGCGCCACCTAGCAAAGCCAGAGGGTACTCAGGAAATAAGGAGCTGGGACGTTCAGGGGTTTGGTTTTTTTCCACAACCAGAAAAGGGGGTTTCCATTTCATTCACAGAGTTCTGGGAAGTGGAATTTGTGTAAAACCTTTCTTGCTCATGATGAAAAACATTTATTCACCTCTAATGAGGGAAGTTGGCCCAAAGGCAATTGTAATCAAAACTCACAAGGACAAGTATTTAGTTCTCTAAACCTGTTTTTATTTTTCCTAGGAACGGCTGTGACTGTGCAGTTTTTGCTTCAGGAGGAACTTGATTCTACCTTAAGTTAAAGATTTTGAAACTGACAGAGTTACTATTTCTCTTCTTCTTCTTCTTTTTTTTTTTTTTTCCTTTTCTTCTTGTCTTCCCTAGATCAGATTTACCTCTAGATTATGCTTTCATGTCCTGAAGGGAACAGAGGCTAAGGACACGAGCTGCTTCCACAACCTCAGTCCTGTGAGGAGACACTCAATATAGATGCTGAAACTGCAGCAGGCCCTAAACATAATGGAGGCCCTGCCCGGAAAGCTGGAGCAGCCCTTCCATCGGAAAGGTATACCTGTGCATGGAAAGCAGACACTCAGGGTTGCTTCTAGGCCTGGCCGGTTAGCTCAGTTAGAGTGCAGTATTGATAACACTAAGACCAAGGGTTCAGATCACCGTACCAGCCAGTCACCAAAGAAGAAAAAAAAATAGGATGT
This sequence comes from Galeopterus variegatus, assembly GCF_000696425.1. Taxonomy (NCBI): domain Eukaryota; kingdom Metazoa; phylum Chordata; class Mammalia; order Dermoptera; family Cynocephalidae; genus Galeopterus; species Galeopterus variegatus. The sequence continues at coordinate 5,456 of NW_007747561.1, forward strand.
ACTTAAGCTTTCAGACGAAAGCTGGTCTGATGGCCATATTGGAAACAGACAGTCTCTGCCTTTGAAGGGGTTACTTTGAGCTCTGCATCCAAGCCTGGGTTCAATGCTTGCTTCTCTGTTACTTACTCCCTGTGTACCTCAGTTCTCTATTCAGTGAGGATAATTCTAGTAACTACTTCATAGGGCTTTTGTGCAGATTAAACGAGATAAACTATGTAAAGTTCTTAGAATAAGGCCTGGCACATGGCAGGCACTTAATAAATGTTAACTAGTATCTAATCATCCTAGAATTTAAAGGAACAAACCCAAGTTTCCTTACATCCTAATAAACCAGTCATGGCCTTTGGTCCTATCTGAAGCAGTCTTAGTTAATTAGTTTAGCAAATTGTGCCTTTGTAGCAACCCTCAATTGCAATTTCTTTGGAATACCTCCACATTAGCAGCAGAAACAGGAGCAGGGAATCAACTTTTAGAAATTCTTTTAGAAGCATACAAAAAAAGTTTGAAAGCCACTGTTCTGTCTCGAATGGATGCTCATTTAATGCAGTTGACCAATTGACAATCGAGGTCGTTTCTTTTCACTTGCCTTTATGATTGTTCTCCAAACCCCAGTGCCATCTCTAGTTGATTCAGTGAATTTTCCTGCATGTTCCAATGGCAATAAGGCTTTTTTCACTTTTTATGTATCAGATTTAAATTTCTTGAGTGTAAGGATCCTGCCTCGCCATTCTATTCCCTCAAGCAACTAGAAAACTGTATGCAATTCTGTATTAAACACCTAGACAGTTTGAAAAGTGGTGCCTTTTCTGAACCATATTAATATGACCAAGAGTCAGATATTATTAATCAATTGAATTGACAGTACAATCACGTGAAAGCAAGCCTTACCTTTTGGAGCATCTCTTAAGGGTCACTCTCTGTGTACTGTCATTGCTGTGGTCATTATCAGCCAATATTTTCTTCGGTCAATGCCTAAGAAGAATCAAATTACAACACAATGTTATGAACAGCCCGT
>NW_007747561.1:12121-12354 GCF_000696425.1 Galeopterus variegatus
CACTTACCCCTCTCCTGGTAAATTAGAACTAATATTCAGTAAACATATTATTATGACTACCCGTAAACGATAAGGAAAGCTCAGAAATATAATGTAATACCATTGCTTTTTTTCCCCTTGCATTTTCTTTCACTGAAGTTAATATTTATCTTACTTTTCCATTTGCTCAGTTTTCTATGTATCTATCACTAATTTATTTTCAAACACTCCCACTGCAAATCTTCTCTTGATAT
>NW_007747562.1:0-9879 GCF_000696425.1 Galeopterus variegatus
AATGAGATTGCAAATGTCACATTCTCCCCATATTTCAAGCTTGTGGAGGAGGAATTTAAGTGATCTGATTTTTGAAATGCACTGAGCATTATTTGAAATGCACTGAGCATTATTTGCAGTGCTAAGAGGAAGGAAAGGGAGCAGCTTGTGCAGGGTGTGAGTGCGGACTACCCGCCACCACACTTCACAACCCAGTGAGCTGGCCTAGGGTGGACGGGTGCTGCCTGCAGCCTGCATCAAAGCCTTGCTGTGGAAACCCAACAAAATCACACCACCTTCTGCAATGCCCAGAGGAAAAAAGGGGATTTTCAGTGCCAGTGATGAATCCTAAATGCTCCTGAATTATTATCAGCTTTCTCCAAAGGCACAGTCCTTTGGAGTCTGGGTCCTAAAATGGGCCTGAGAAGAGTTAATTTCCTAAACCATTTAAGACCAAATTTGAGGTTTATCAATTTTCTAAGCAAAGGACTACTTGTGGTAAACTGAAGCAATGACTGATGGCTTCTCACTTTTCTCTGCGGGAGACAAAAATTTGGCCTTCAAAGGACTTAAAACTGCTCTCAGATGCTGTAAATAAATATGTGGCATTAAGAAAGAGCAAGATGTGCTACTAAAATCTCTGGCAGGCATTTACTATGCCCCAGTACAGCATGGGTAGGTACAGATATCCACTTTCCACATAACTAGTGTCAAAACTGAGGCTTGAACTCACATCTGCCTGATCCCAAGTGGACTTATCTTCCTCAGCAGTGACAATCTGATAGGAGGAAAAAAGCAATTATTGCTTTAATTTGCATTTACTTAATTATTAATGTTGTTTAGCATCTTTTCATGTTTCTTGTTCATTTGTATTTCTACCGTAACTGCCAGATCATACTTTTGTCCCATTTTTCTGTCTTTTTCAACTTCGCTGATTTGTAAGAGTTCTGTGTACCTAGGGATAATTCTCCATTACAACTGGCCCTCTGTATCCATGGGTTCTGCTTCTGTGGATTCAACCAACCTCAGATCAAAAATATTTGGAAAAAAACTTCATCTGTACTGAACATGTGTAACCTTTTTTTTTTTTGTCATTATTCCATAAACCATGTAGTATAACAACTACTTGCATAGCATTTACATTATATTCAGTATTATAAGTAATCTAGAGATGATTTAAAGCATACAGAAGGATGTGGGTAGGTTATATGGAAACACTACAGCATTTTATATCAGGGATTTGAGCATCCTCAGGTGTCTGTGGGAGGTCCTGGAACCAATTTGCCCAGGATACCGGGGGATGACGGTATATGTAACAGATGTTATATTGAGCTACGTTCTGTTCTAGTGTTTGTTGCTGCTTTGATCTATCTGGTATTCATTTCAAAAAATGGACAGGGATCCCTTCCCCCCAGTGGCCTAAGATTTATTCCAACAATATGGTTTAAAGATCCAATTTTGCCCCACTGAGTTGAAATAAATACCACACTGTTATTTTATAACAAAAACATTCACTTTTGCTCCAGCATCCCCCGAAAGCAACACAGTTGTTGTAAGTGGACAACTGAAGGGGGTCTGTGAAAGGCTTGACTGTAAGGCTGGGGCGGTCCTACCACACTCACAGAAGCACAGCAAGCTCAGGACCTGGCACAGGACGTGCCCTTGCAGGACAGCTGTGTAAGAAAGGCACAAGAGAAGGGGCAAATGCAGGGCCGGCCCGGTGGCGCCCTGGAGAGTGCGCCGCTTGGGAGTGCGGCGGTGCTCCCGCCAAGGGTTCAGATCCCATGTGGAGACCGGTTCCCGCTCACTGGCTGAGCGTGGTGCGGGTGCGACACTGAGGGTTGTGATTCCGTTACCAGTCAGTAAAAAAGACAAAAAAGGAAAAAAAAAAAAAAAAAAGAAGGGGTAAATGCAAACCTCAGCAAAGCTGCAGTGTAAGATTGGAGATGCTAATGAGCTTCAAGGAGGGAGGGCATTCAGAATGAATGACCCCAGTGTCCTGGATATTTATAAAGTATGCAGGATCCGAGCACAAACTGCAAAGATTCCTATCATGACTCCCCATAGTAAGATGAAATAGCTGCTATTATTTGTCTCAAGTTTTTACACTTAGATTATTTCAATGATTTAAGTGTTTTTATTATAATTTTTAAGGCCCATTTTGGTGGGCCCTGACCAAAAGGGGTATTTCCCTTTACTGCGATTCTCAAGTAACTCTTCAGCAGAACACCTTAGCATTTAGCACTGTCTGGCTTATCAGGATTTCCACTTACCGAACCACACATAGTGGACACTCACCTCCCAGCTCTACCCTGACACAGGTACTCTGCACAGTGGAGGAAATGTGCACTTTCTGGAGCCCTCCCTGCTCCATTTTGCCAGCAGCTACTTAAAATCTGAGAATCCGGCGGGCCTGAGTCCTCTCCCTAGGTCTTCCCTCCACTAGAGCATCCAAAATGCCGCGCTCTGCTGCAACAAGCTACAGGCACTTAAGCTACAAACTACAAAGACTGTTAAGACCCGAATTTCCAGGACCGTTCTCATTTCAAATAGCCTGTCCTCCTGTCACAACACATCAGGCTCAAGGCAGCTGACCTGCCCCGATTTTCCGCCTGATGGCCCAGGCTCCTGACTGTGAAGGTACTGCTGTTGAGGAACCCTCTAGAACTTTGGCGGTCTGAAGTAAAATAAAAGTTAATCGTTTCTGGCCAGTTTTCTACCCAAGTTTTCTCTCTGCTCCTAGCAATCACTGGAGAAGGGAAGGTTCCAAAAATTCCTTGTCGACACAAGATCCTTCTGCAAATCTCCAGTCCCGGGGCCCTGAGTCCCAAGATCCGAGGAGAGGAATAAGCTGACTGTCCTTCCCCACGCAGCAGGTGGTGATCGAGTCGGACCTGTACACGCACCGGCCTCTGGAGCTGCTGCAGCATCGCAGCGACCGCAGAGACGTGGGCGACAGCCTCAGGTTCAGCCGGCTGCAGAGCGCACGGCCGCCCGGAGCCCATCCCGCCAAAACCCCCGCCAGACCTGGTACGTGAGCCCCGGCCCCAGTGCCCCAGAACCTCCCTGGGCACAATGTCCCATTTAGAGCCAGTCGCACGCCTACGAAAGAGCAGCAGCACCAGCAGTGTCCGCAGCCTGCCTTGTGGTTTGCCGAGGGCCACGTGGTGCACCCTGATGGCCTCGGTCACGCCAGGTGAGCAGAGCGCCTGCGCTTTAGCCAAATCAGCGCCTTTTCCACTACCAAGGCACCTGCTCCTGGCTTCTGCAGCAGCCTCACAAAACACCTTCTACCTACAAACCACGGGCTTCTGGGTGTGTGCAATGAGTAAAGATGCTCTCAACCCGCATCTTGTCCTACAGGAAGCGAAGCTGTGTGCACACGATGTAAATTATTATGCTGTGGGGGAGAAAAAGCTGTGACCCACGAAGCAAAAGAAACTGTATTATTTAACAGATCGTGTGTGTGTGTGTGTGTGTGTGTGTGTGTGTGTGTGTGTGTGTGTGTGTGTGTGTGAATTATATAGGCTTTTCATAAACTGCCATCATAAAACCTTATCGTTTTCCATTTCAATGACTTGAACGACAATCTGTAAAGAGAATTTAGGGTCAATTTGTTTTGAAAACTGGAAACATTATAGTCTTACCTTGGATACTATTTTTTTTAAATGTCTTCCACCCCAAGCAGTTTAACAGGAATCTGTTTCTAGCATAGACTGAAGTCTAGGATGGTATTTTGCCTTTAATTGCTGGTTTGGATTATTTCTATTATGCCCACAATCTAAAGTTATTCATATTTTAACTCCAAAAATACACAGTAGGAAGCCTAGGATGTCCTCAAAGCCTTTGGACTTTGACAATTTTGTATGTTACGGGAACTTAAATAATACTGCACTAAGACTGTCTCTTCATCCATGCATCTTTCCCTTTTGTAGATGATAGACTAGTCCTCTAAGGTTTCTTTGATCACTAAGAACCTAATTCTGTTCTTATATCTGTGTATAACAACACATAAATCAAGCTATATTCTCTAGTTAAGTGATTACATATCCATCTACATATGCAGAGGGAAACATTAGGAAAACCACAATTTGGCTTGCAAATTAAGAGGAGATAGATGTTTCTCTGTGTCTATATATAGGTGAGTGGGTGGGTGCATGTGTGTGCAGAAAGAGAAAAAGAGACGGAATCTTTATCTTTGCTACAAAATCATAAAATGAATTTAGAGCTATGTTTCTCAAATTTTAATGTACAAAAGAATCACCTGGAAATTTTATTTTTATGCAGATTCTAATTCAGTAGGACTGGGTGGGCCCCGAGATTTTATGTTTCTAGCAAGCTACCAGAGGATGCTGATAGTGCTGCTCTGGGTAAAACATATTGAGTAGCAAAGATTTAGAGATGATCTAATGCAGTGGTACTCAAAGTGGGGTCCTGGGAGCAGCAGCACCCTGAAATTTGTTAGAAATGCAGATTTTATTGAATTAGAAACTCCAAAGTTAAGACACATCAATCTGTATTTTAACAAATCGTCCAGGTGATTCTAAGGCATGACAAAGGTAGAGAACCTCTGATCTACTGCAATTTTCAGAAGAGGAAACTGAAACCATAGAAACTGTATGACATACCCAAGGTCTCACTGCTTGTTAGCCACAGAGCCAAGATTACATTTCAGGTCTCCTGATTCCCTCGCTAGTGTCTCTTCCCCCAGGGAATAATGTTTTCCCACCTGTCTAGTTTCAGGGGTCACTTTCATTCCTTTCTAAGTAGCTTGTAGATGCTTGGACTGACCGAGTCAATCCTTTATTCTGAAAGACAACAGCAGTAAGTTATGAAATGGAGAGAATCTGCCAGCACATGACAGTCAGATCATGCAGAGAATGTGCTAGTCAGGCTTTAAAAAGTGAGAGATTAAGCTGGGCATTGATCCAATTCCTTCAACTCCCCCAACCTGATAGATTCCAGAGTGGGTGGGGGGAAGAGAAAATTTCTGAGTCAAAGCCAGACCCCAGTGCACTCCACAGGAAAGGCTGGTCTCTATCCTTCCTCAGATTGCTGTACGTATCCAAGGATCTCGGATCTGGGGGCTTGCCTTTTTCTGAGTCATAGGAGAAGCCTCCTGGATGCTGTAGCCTTCTCATGCTCTGAGGAATCTTGGGAATCAAGGGGACTCTGAAGACAGAGACCCAGCTGAGAAACTCTCTCACCATGAGGCCTCAGATGCCCGCAGAGGGCACAATCCCCACCTCCTGGGCCTGGGAGACTTGGCCGTCTCGGGCACCTCAGAATCAACCTGTGCGAACCTCTCATCCTTTCTCAGCTGGGGTCACTAACCATCCATCATTCCAGCAAGTCTCAAGATGTCTTCCCTAACACCTCCTTGTCCTCCCCCACCTCTTCACACCAAACACTGACAGCATCAGCTCCTGGATAGTTCTCATCTCACCCATTTGCTACCTACCTAAAGACACCCAGGCCCAGGCTCCCCTCATCTCCACTGTGTAGAGAAGATTGCCAGCAAATGTTCCCAGCCTCCAGTCCCTGTCCCTCCACAAGGTTACCAAAGGGGTCCTCCTAAAGCAGAAATCTGCACCTGTCATCTCTTGGCTTTAAACATGGTGTCCCCTCCCTGCTCTACCTTCCAGATCACACTGACCTCTCCAGGGCCACCTCCTGTGAACTCCTGCCCCTGCCCTTCTATCACATAGAGCACCCTGAGCTGTGGTGTCATCCTGTGCCTACTCCATTACATTCTGCTTCCCTGGACCCCTGGACCGTTCTCTCCACAGCTTGCCCTCCCTGTCTCTCTCCATCTGGCAAACTCCCCCTTCTCTCAGGGTGAGCAAGGGGGGTCCTTTGGTCAAGTTTTCCCCAGCCCTGCAAGATCACCAAAGAGGTCAGTTCACTGCTCCCTAAATCATTCTTACCTGACTTCATCATAACTGTTACCTATCTCCAAAGCCTACGTTCCCTCAGCTAGAAAGTATGAACTGTCAGGATATCTACCTCTTTGGGTTGTAGTGAGAATTAAATGAGATAGTAATTATGTGCTTTACACTCAGCACAGTGCCTGGCATGCAGACTCAAAAATATGAGTTCAATTTTTATTACTTATACTAGGGCGCCATTCATTATGGTTTGATCTTGACAGTCTTGTACTTTTTCATTTTATTAGCATGGAGATTTTTCCTCAAGGGAAGGGGGAAGAATGTTTGATTTCTTACATACTATCGTGCAACGTGATAGGGCTTGTCCCGGAACACCTGCCCCAGGGGAGAGCTGTGTTGAAAGCCAACTTTCCCCTCCCTTTTGCCACTACCTCAGCTCAACCTGGATCCTTAGAAGCTTCAGGCTTCCAGGTAGAATTCCTCAGAAGTAGGTCGGGGCACCAGGAATAAAGGCATTAGAAAGAAGGTTCTGCACACATACATCTCAGGTAGCCAGTTTCTCAGGATTCTGATCTGATAAACTCCAGTCCTTCCACGGTATGGGGCACGTACTTACTACCGCAGGCACAACTTCTCTGCTCATTTTTAGAGGGATGTCCACAGGCACCATGTTAAATCACTGATCCCAGCTGTAAAGATGTAACGCCTACTAACCTCTTAACCTTCCTACCATCTGAGATCGTAGGAAGGAGGGAGATGAGGAACATTCCCTGAGCGCCTACTACATGCAGACAGTGCTAAATGCTCCCACATAGGGACTGGCCGGTTAGCACAGTCGATTAGAGCATAGAGCGTGATGCTGATAAATGCTTCCACATGCGTAATCTTTTTTTTTTTTTTAATAGGCTATTTTTTGGATCAGTTTTAGTTTCACAGCAAAATTGAGCTGAAAGTACAGAGGTTCCCCATTCACCCCCAGCCCTGACACTTGTGCAGCCTCCCCCATTATCAGCATCTTCCACCAGAGTGGCACATTTGGTACAGCGAACGAACCTAGTTAACACACTGATCTTGTTTACACCTTAGTTCCAGTCCCTCCGGAAGAGTGACAGGGGTATAGGTGACCCCTCTCAGTAGTTGCCTCATTGCCCAACCCTACTGCTTGGTTTTGCCACTTGGTACAAAGATCTTTAGAAATTCCCTGCTGTGATTGATTGGCTAACAAAATAATTGATACAGAACCAGGGGGAAGCAGAACACAGAGTACTACTGAGTAATATCTCTTCCGTTCAACTTTGCAGGGGGGATTTCTGAGCCCAAAGCATCAAATTTGTGTGGGAATCGAGCATATGGAAAATCTTTGGTAAGTAAAATATGCCTGGTTAGTTGTATCTGTTGTGCTTTAAACTTCTCTCCATGTCTGTTTCTATTGTGCCATAAAGTGAGACAACGTGTCCTTGGCTCCAGGTTGAGGATTATTAGAAAAGCATAACTCGTGGTTCTTTGCTCCTAAAAGCTATCAGTTGACCTTGCTTTGTGCACTTGTGGCATATCACTGGCTATGTGTCTTTCTTGCTGGAAATTCAGCTCTTAGGCAAACATAAAAGGCTTTTACCCAGAGGACATCTCACACATAGGGTAAAGAACTAGTTTCTCTCATAGGCCCTTGCCAGATGGAAATACCTCACTCATCCCCAGATGCAGCTATAGGGTAAAGAGATGTAAGGTTCTCAAGCACTATGAAAATACAAAACACCAGTGTCTTACTCAGCTCATGTAGCTATAACAAAATACCATAGACTGGCTGGCTTAAACAACATTTTCTCACAGTTCTAGAGGCTAGGAAGTCCAAGATCAAACTGCTGGCAGATTCAGTGTCTGGTGAGGGTTCCCTTCCTGGTTTGCAGATAGTGGCCTTCTTTCCGTAGGTTCCCAAGGCCTTTCCTCTGTGCACACAGGGAGAGTGAGAGCTCTAGTGTCTCTTCCTCTTCTTATAAGGATACTAATCCTATCACAGGGGCTCTACCCTTATAACCTCATCTAAACCTAACTACCTCCCAAAGGCCTCACCACCCAATATCATCACATTGGGGGTTAGGGCTTCAACATATGAATTTGGGGATGGCCCAAACATTCAGTCCATAACAACCAGTCATCTCTGGATTGGGGTACCTCTGGGGGCATCTGCTACAGCTCAGGTTCTCTAGAAGCTGACTCTGAGACTTAGGGTTGGAGGCACAAGACATATTAGGGATCAACACCTATGACAGGAGCAGGAAGCAGACTTGGGTGGAAGGAGCTACTGAACCACGATGCAGGCCCAGCACATGCTGGTGGGCAGCTCTGGGGTTGTCCATCCAGGTTGGTCTGAGTTGGGTCAAAATGGCCAAGCTTTTATGTTCCCTCCTTGCTCCATCACAGCATGTGGGTTGCCCCAGGAAGGCCATGACCTTGGGCCAGGTGGCCCTGTGCAGCTGAGGACACGTGAAGGAGCTAAGAGCCTTCTGCTGCCCACCCTGCCACCCACCCTCCTGCAGTTGGGCAGCTTGTCCTTCCTTGCAGGGGGATGGGGCGGTGCCTCTCCAGGCCCCTCAGCACATGTCCGGCCTGTCAGGTTCCCTCTCAGTTAGCAGCATCAGTGGTGGCTGGAGGGGAAGTCAGCACAGGTATCCCAGGCTCTTTGAGTATCAGCTGTCAAGATGTCTAGATGGTGCAAAATGAGAACTGGAAGAGACCCAAGAGGTTGTCTGGGCCAGGCCCTGGTCCTTACAAAACAAACTGAGCAGAAATGCAGGTGCTTCACTCCCGGTCTGGGCAGAAGATCTGATCCAGGGATATCATCTAGGTCATCGCTATACCAGGAAAATGACACAAAGGGCAGGAATGGGACAAGCTGTGTGCAGGGAGTCCCTCCCCTCCACCACCTTGTATCCCCCTCAGGGAACACCAGGGAGGCTGGGCAGTTGACACAAAGGGAAGGTTGTCATGCTGCAACAGCTCAAACAGCTGCCCTTGACTGAGCCCAGAGAAAGACCAAGGTTAAAAGCGTGGCTCACAGCCTTGGATCATAAGGGCTCAGACAGCACCCTTTGCAAAGAGGCAGCTGCAGTGGGCGGTCAGAGGGAGCTGGGATGGCATTGGGTGAAGATGGGGACATGGCTACTAGGGGAGGTGATAATTCTGAAGAGGAGGAGGAGACAACGTAACTGAGCTTTTCCTCTGGGCCCGGAGACGGTGGGGCTGGGGTCCCACATCTCCTTAGAGGCCCATCATCCCAGGGAACTGGGTAAGATTAGACTAAGAAGAGAGGGGAAGGCATGGGAACAAGGGCCTTTCCTCCAGAGCTAAGAAGGGGTGGGTGTCTGTTCACCCACGTATTGGCACAGTGGGGAAGGAGCGCTCTGGAAAGGCCACAAGGTGGCACAGTCACTCTGCCCATAGCCCTTGGCCAGCTCAGGAGAGGAGGAGGTGGTGAATACTGGTGCCCTTGACCTGGAATTTCCCAGCAATTTCAGAAACGTGGTGACTTGAAACCTACAATGGGGCTTAGGGTGCAAGAACAAGGCAGAGCGTGTGTCCGCTGACTGAGCAGCCTCTGGACTTGGCCTTGGCTAGGCCACCAGTTAATCTTCAATTCAGCACATGTTCCTTGAGCACTTACACCCGCTTTTGGAGGGCTGAGGGGGGCTCCCAAAGAGGTTGGGTCCCCGAGCCTGACACTTGCCATGCAATCTCTCTGGGACTAGGAGACTGGACAAAAAGGTGAAACAAGCAGACAGCCATAAAAAGAGAATTGGCGGGATGCTAAAAGGTGTCATGCTCAGTGCCATGGAGACATGAGGACAGAGAAAGATCACTTTGGGCTGCCAGCCTCAGGGAAGGCTTCCTGGAGAAAGTGGCCTTTAAGAGCAGGTAGAGGGCCGGCCCGGTGGCGCACTGGAGAGTGCGCCACTTGGGAGTGCGGCGGCGCTCCCGCCGAGGGTTCGGATCCCATGTGGAGACCGGTGCCCAC
>NW_007747562.1:10744-12352 GCF_000696425.1 Galeopterus variegatus
GGGGGATGATCAGAGGCCGAGCTGCATGGATGCAGTGGAGGCCACTGCTGAGGCACTTGAAGAGCAGGCTGCAGAGTAGGCCTGTCTGCCCTGCGGGGGAGAGTCCTTGTGGTGCTAGAGTCCAGGAAGGACATGGGGAATGTAGGAGGTCGGAGGGGACTGTCCCTTGACAGCTGCAGCAGAGGAAATGGAGAGGCAGCCTGTTCAATGCAAGAATCTGCAGGACTTGACAACAAATTGGACACAGGAGATAGAGGTGTGAGGGTGACAGTTCTCATGTAAAATTGAGTTACACACTCCCAAGTTTCTCTAGGTCAGTTGTTCTCAATGTGGGGTGCCAGGACCAGCAGCACCTGGAAACTTGTTAGAAATGCAGATTCTTAGGCGCACCTCAGATCTGCTGAATCTGAAACTGGGTGGGCCCAGCCCTGTTCTAACAAGCCCTCCGTGGGAGTCTGATGCACCCTGAAGTCTGAGGACCATTGATTGCCAAGGGTGGTAGAAGTTCCATTCAGTCATTCCCTTTCCGATGGCTCCAGTCAGGCCAGAGGGGGACGTGGAAACACCCTCACATTCCCTTCCCCTTCCTCCCACACAGATTCCGCCAGTGCCCCGGATCTTGGTGAAAGCTCCAGTGGCCACGGTGGAGGTGGCAGCCCCGGGCTCAGAGCGCGGAGCTGTGCTGACCAGAGGGTAAGTGCCTTGGGCTCTGCCGCCTGCAGGGCGCCCACCCTGTCCAGGCCCCGCTGCACAGGAGTAACAGGCGGTCTGCTTTACAGGCCCCCGGAGACGCTAAAACAAAAACCCATGCCAGCCATACATTACCTTTTAATGAGGGCGGTAATCCTGGGTCTCCGCAGCGCCTCATCAACTGTTTCTCTAGGATTAAGCTGAAGTGTTTTCCATGGTTTCCACTTCATTAGCGCCATGCTTCACTTGGAGAAGTGTCATTTGGGAAGGATTTTGGTTAATTAGATGAATATAATCACAGGCCACATTCAGAACCTCCCATAGGCACGCTAATGTCAGAAATGCCTCCAAATGAGCTTAGGGGCCCCTGCTTGCAGGTAAAGAAGTGCGTAAAGTAGGAAGGTATCTAACTAAACTCATAACCCCAGTGTTACTGTTAACCCTGATCCAGAACCAGCAGCCGGGGTAGCAGGAGCGGGCAGTCCCCCAGCACCCCCGCCACCCTCAGCGGTACAGGAAGACCTCAGGGGCCTTCAGTTCAATGCTCTGGACCCCGCTCTGTTTTCTAGGCTGGCTTTGCCACCACCTCTCCTCAGCTTCAGGCAAGTTCTTCAGCCCTCCGTATCGTCGTCTATTTCAAAACACAATGAACAGAAAAACGAGAAAGATAGGAGTGCCCATCTTGGGGGGTTATTGAGAAAACTGAATGAGACGATGTGGGCAGAGCTTAGCACGAACTGCTGTTGACCTTTCTCAGGAAATTTACAATCTGGTTGTTGGGAAGCCACGTACTTTGGAAAGTGGTTGATGAATGACCGTGGGATAAACTACCAACCCGAATGGTGCACACCTTGAAAGCTGCAGCAGTCACAGCAGGGCAGACCAGTGTGGTGCACTTCTGGATGACAGAAAGCCATC
>NW_007747563.1:0-379 GCF_000696425.1 Galeopterus variegatus
CAATGATAACTACATAAAATGTTTTATTGTATGAGATTGGTTCAATATTTAAGTGCAGAACTATTCTATAATCAGTATTGTTTTTCTCTTATGCCACCCAAGATCATTCACTCAGACATGGTGCTGTGTGTGGTTCCATTAATATGGGGTGTGTTCCTTGTGTTCTTGTGACTGGACTTTTGCTGTTGCCTCATACCATGAGACCATGCAATTCACATGGAAGAGTTTAACACCTTTGGCATTTCAGTGAAGTGCAAAGTGAATACAAAGTAAAACTATATTTTCTATTTCTTTCTCATGCCCATCTACATTGAACTATTTAAATTTGTTCATCTAACACAGTATTTCAGGTATTTGTTTATACTTATGTCTTCATGCT
>NW_007747563.1:5969-7044 GCF_000696425.1 Galeopterus variegatus
AGTCACACTTGAATGTTCATCAGAGAAGTCACACAGGTGAGAAACCATATGAATGTAAAGAATGTGGGAAAGCTTTTAGCCAAAAGTCATACTTCAGCATTCATCAGAGAATTCACACAGGTGAGAAACCATATAAATGTAAAGACTGTGGAAAAGCTTTTAGCCAAAAGTCATACTTCAACATTCATCAGAGAAGTCACACAGGTGAGAAACCATATGAATGTAAAGACTGTGGAAAAGCTTTTACCCACAAGTCACACTTGAGAATTCATCAGGGAATACACACAGGTGAGAAACCATATGAATGTGAAGAATGTGGAAAAGCTTTTAGCCGAAAGTCACACTTGAGAATTCATCAGGGAATTCACACAGGTAAGAAACCATATGAATGTAAAGACTGTGGAAAAGCTTTTACCCGCAAGTCACCCCTCAGCAGGCATCAGAGAATTCACACAGGTGAGAAACCATGTGAATGTAAAGAATGTGGAAAAGCCTTTAGCCGAATGTCATACTTCAGCATTCATCAGAGAAGTCTCACAGGTAAGAAACAATATGAATGCAAAGACTGTGAAAAAGCTTTTACCCACAAGTCATGCTTCAGCATTCATCAGAGAATTCACACAGTTGAGAAACCATATGTATGTAAAGACTGTGGAAAAGCTTTTAACCAAAAGTCATACTTCAGCATTCATCAGAGAATTCACACAGGTGAGAAACCATATGAATGTAAAGACTGTGGAAAAGCTTTTAGTGAAAAGTCACAACTCTGCAGGCATGAGAGAATTCATACAGGTGAGAAACCATATGAATGTAGAGAATGTGGAAAAACTTTTAACCGAAAGTTTAACCTCAGGATTCATCAGAGAAATCACACAGGTGAGAAACCGTATGAATGTAGAGAATGTGGAAAAACTTTTAACCAAAAGTCAAACCTCAGCAGGCATCAGAAGAGTCACACAGGTGAGAAACCATATGATTGTAAAGAATGTGGAAAAGCTTTTAACCAAAAGTCACACTTCAGCATTCATCAGAGAATTCACACAGGTGAGAAACCATATGAATGTAAAGACTGTGG
>NW_007747563.1:12040-12351 GCF_000696425.1 Galeopterus variegatus
TGGGGTCCAGCATAGAACCTGAGGTGTGGCTGAAGGCAGGTGTTTCAGGGCCCTATTGGGCAGAGATCACTTCCACTTGCACCCTTCTGTCCCTGAATCTCTAGTACCAGTGGGCAGAAACTACAGCACCAGTATTTGTTTATCATTATCCACTCTGTATAATTTTCTTTTTTTCTGTTTTTTTTTAGGGGTATAATTTTTCTATCTTTTGTTTTTTTAGTTGGAAGGTTAGCTCTTTGATTTCAGATATTTTCAAAGTATGGATACTTACAGCTATAAATTTTATTCTAACCCCATTATAAGTATTGGTA
>NW_007747564.1:0-341 GCF_000696425.1 Galeopterus variegatus
CAAAATTGAAGTGAAGGTTTTTCAGTAGGTATTTGCAGCATTTTGGTAGTGGTCTTTTTTTAGATAGTAGCCCAGAAGCAGAATGTTATAGAGTTTCAGTTAGTTGGAGAAATCAGGTAGTTCAGCCTCCCTTTAAGGGTGAGGAATCTGAGACTCAGAGACATTTAAGCCCACACAGTTAGTGGCAGAGATCTGATTCTTGAGTTTAGTATACCTTTTTTTTTTTTTTTTATCATACCATGTTTCTCCTCCCGTCTCAATAACCCGTATCCTGAAACATTTTATGAAGTTTCTTGTCCATGAAGATGTCTTTAAATCTTCTAGTCTCAGCCAGAAACTTT
>NW_007747564.1:6032-6430 GCF_000696425.1 Galeopterus variegatus
CCCAGGACAAGAGTTGCCAGGAAAACTGGGGTTCCAGCCAGCTCGGTGGGGGAGTAATTTGAGGACTGGGAGTCCCCCCATGAGAATGGCCCACTCGTTGGGAATAGCCTCCTGGATTTGGGGGTGTCTTAGTCCATCTGGGCTGCTATAACAAAATACCGTAAACTGGGTGGCTTATAAACCACAGGAATTTGTTTTTCAGAGCTCTGGAGGTTGCAAAGTCCAAGATCAAGGCTCTGGCAGATTCGGTTTCTGGCAAGGTCCTGCCTCCTAGTTCATAGGTGGCACCTGTTGCTGTGTCATCACATGGCAGAAGGGAAGAGGGAGCTCTCTGGGGCCTCTGTCATAAGGGCACTAATCCCATACACAGGGGCTGTGCCTAGTGACCTAATCACCTC
>NW_007747564.1:11996-12350 GCF_000696425.1 Galeopterus variegatus
CCAAGAGAACGTCTTCCTTGCATACATTTCTAGAGATATTCTCTCTATATGTACACCCATACATAGAATCCACACACACCTGCACTACCCCCATCCACTCTGGAGCTGCTGCACTTGCTTTCTGCATCAGCAGGGCCAGGTGGGTTGGGGAGGTGCGGTGCCACTTAGAGGTGGCTTTGCTGTGGCTCACCATGTGCCCCAAAGGCCAGTCTCGTCTGGCTAAAGTGAGACTCACAGAGACGCACTGATAAAACCTCAAGCGTGTGTGAGCATGGCCAGCTGTGGACAGATGGAGGTCCCAGAGGCAGATGGGCTGCTGCTCACCCCCAGACACCCCACAAATGGCCCCAGCCC
>NW_007747565.1:0-1476 GCF_000696425.1 Galeopterus variegatus
TGAGGTACTTTCTTTCTATTCCTGTTTGTTGAATATTTTTAATTACAAAAAGGTGTTGAATTTTGCCAAATGCTTTTTCTGCATCAATTGAGATGATCATGTGGGTGTTTTCCTTTGCTCTGTTAACGTGGTGTATTACATTGATTTTCATATGTTGAACTACCCTTGCATCCCAGAAATAAATTCTACTTGGTCATGGTGTAGAATCCTTTTTATATAATGCTGGATTTGGTTTACTAGTATTTTGTTGAGAATTTTTACATATCAGTTTAAGGGTTATTGGTCTGTAGTTTCTCATAGTATTTTGTGTGGCTTTGGTATCAGGGTGATACTGGCCTCATGGAATAAGTTAGAAAGTTTTCTATTCTCTTCAATTTTTTGGAAAATTTTGAGGACTTGTGTTGGTTCTTATTTAAATGTGTGGTAGAATTCACCAGTGAAGAAAGGCATCAGTTCAAGGGCTTATCTTTGAGAGGAGATTTTCTTATTACTAATTCAATCTTCTTAGTAGTCATGGGTCTACTCAAATTTTCTATTTCTTCATAATTTAGTCTTGGTAGGTTTTGTTTCCAGAAATTTATCCATTTCATTTAGGTTATCCAATTTGTTGTTGTACAATTATCCATGGTTCTTTCATAATGTTCTTTATTTCTGTAGACTCATTACATATGTCTCCACTTTTGTTTGATTTTAATCATTTGAGTCTTCTGTCTTTTTTCTTAGTCCATCTAGCTAAAGGTTTGTCATTTTTGTTGATCTTTTTAAAGAACCAACCTTTGGCTCATTGATTTTCTGTATTTTCTATTCTCTATTTTGTTTATCTCTGCTCTGATCTTTTTTTTATTTTCTTCCTCTGCTAGGCTTGGGTTTAGTATGTTCTTCTTTTTTCAGTTCCTTTAATTGTAAACTGGAGTTGTTGTTTTGAGATCTTTCTTATTTTTAATGTTAGTGTTATATCTATGAATTTCCCTCTTAGCACTGTTTTAGCTTCATTACATACGTTTTAGCATGTTGTGTTTTTGTTTTCATTTATCTCTAAGTATTTTCTAATTTCCCTCAAGATTTCTTCTTTGATTCATTGGTTGTTTAAGAGTATGGTGTTGAATTTCCACAAAATTTGTGAATTTTCTAGTTTTACTTCTGCTATTGATTTCCAATTTCATCCCATTGCAGTCAGAGAAGATACTTTGTATGATATCTATCTTTTTAAGTCTATTGAGATGATTTGTGGCCTAACATATGATCAATCCTGGAAAATGCCCCAAGCTCACTTAAAAAAGTATGCATGCTGTTTCTCTTGATTACAGTATTCTGTATATGTCTATTAGATCTAGTTGGTTTATTGTGTTCTTTAAATGCTTAATTTCCTTAGTTACCTTATGTCTGGTTGTTCTATACATTATTGAAAGTGATATATTGAAGTTTCAGACTATGATTATAGAACAATGTACTTCTCCTTTCAATTCTGTCAGCTTT
>NW_007747565.1:3041-4012 GCF_000696425.1 Galeopterus variegatus
ATTCCTCCATCACTTTTGAAGAACAATTTTGGTTGATTGTTCATTTGTTCTTTTAGTGCTTTGAATATATTGGCACATTCCCTTTGGCCTCCAAAATTACCAGTGAAAATTCTGCTGATAATTTGAGGATTCCTTGTCTGTGATAAGTTGCTTCTCTCTTGCTGCTTTCAAGATCCTCTCTTTGTCTTTTGAAAGCTGAATTATAATGTATCTCAGTATGGGTCTCTTTGAACTCATCTTACTTAAAGTTTGTTGAGCTTCTTGAATGTTTATATTTATGGTTGTCATCAAATTTGGGGAATTTTTAGCCATTATTTCTTNTGTCTTCTTTTATAATTAGTTGATCTTTTGTAGTGAAATGTTTAAACTCCTTTCTCATTTTCTTTTCATATATTCTATAGATATTTTCTTTGTGGTTACTATGGAAATTACACTTAACATCCTAATGCTACAGCAGTCTAATTTGAACTTATATCAGTTTAAACTAAATAACAGACAAAATATCTGCTCCTTTACAGCTTCATTCCCACCTCTTTTAGTTGTTGATGTCACAAAATTATATCCTTATATATTGTGTGCCCCAAAACATAAACTGATAATTCTTTTAAATGCATTAATCTTTTAAATTATGTAGAAAATAAAATGCAGAGTTAGAAACCAAATTTACTATAAAATTAGTTTTTAGACTAACAATTTTTTTAACATATTAGTCTCTTAAATTATGTAGAAAACAAAGAGTGGAATTACAAACCATTGTTACAATAATACTAGCTTTTATAATTGCCCATGTATTTACCTATATTGAGATCTTTATTTCATTTAACTTTGAAGGGATCCATTGAGTATTTCTTGTGGGAAAGATCTAGTGGTAACAAACTTCCTTGGCTTTTGTTTATGTGGAAATGTCTTAATTCCTCCATCACTTTTGAAGAACAATTTTGGTTGATTGTTCATTTGTTCTTTTAGTGCTT
>NW_007747565.1:9384-9663 GCF_000696425.1 Galeopterus variegatus
TTTCAACCTATTTGTCTTTGATTCTTAAGTGAGTCTCTTGCAGATGGCATATAGTTGGATCTTGTGTTTTTATCCATTCTGCTAATCTGTCTTTTGATTGGAAAGTTTAATCCATTTACATTTAAAGTAATTACTAATAAGGAAAGATTTACTTCTGCCATTTTGCTATTTGTTTACTTATGCCTTATAGCTTTATTGTCCCTCATTTCCTGCATTATTGTCTTCTTTTATAATTAGTTGATCTTTTGTAGTGAAATGTTTAAACTCCTTTCTCATTTT
>NW_007747565.1:11387-12349 GCF_000696425.1 Galeopterus variegatus
CGAACCCTCGGGCGGGAGCGCCGCCGCACTTCCCAAGTGGCACACTATCCAGTGCGCCACCAGGCCGGCCCAGCCATTATTTCTTCAAATATTATGTCTGCCCATTTTTCCATCTCTTCTCCTTCTGATAGTCACACAGTGTGTACATTTGTCTGCCTTATGATATCCCATGCATCCCTTAGGCTCTGTTCACTTTTATTCCATTTTTCTTCATTCTGTTCCATAGACTTCATAATTTCCATGTCCTATCTGTAAGTTCCTTGATTCTTTCTTCTGCCTGCTCAGATCTGCCTTTGAATCCCTCTAGTAAATTTTTTATTTCAATTATTCTACTTTTCAGCTTCAGAATTTCTCATTGATTTCTTAAAATGTCTTCTACCTCTTTATTGGTATTTTGATTTTGTTCATGCATTGTTTTCTTGACTTTCTCACCATCTTCTTTTAGTACTTTGAGCATCTTTAAGAGAACAGTTTTTAAATCTTTGTCTAGTAGGTCTGCCATCAGGTGTTTTTCAGGGACAGTTTCTGTTGATTAAATTTCTTTAATGTACCATAATTTCATGTTTCTTTGGATGCCTTGTGATTTTTGTTGTTGTTGTTGTTGTTGTTGTTATTGAAAAGTGAACATTGACACTAATCATGTGATAGCTCTGGAAATCAAATTCTACTTCTTCCCCAGGGTTGGCTGTTTTTGTTATTGTTATTGTTTTTGTTTTTTTAATTACTGTAGTTTGTCTCTATCCCAAAGACCAGCCTGAGATGTATAATTAAGGTCTTTTCAAGTCTTTTCTGCGCCTGTGACTTTCCCTGCAGATGTACAGTCACTTTTTAACTTCCTGTATACACAGTTGTTTTTCACTGTCCTAGTCTTTGATATCTGGTTCCCAGAAAGAGAAATAGAAAAAAATAAAGGGATGGGAAACAAAAGAGAACTAGTCCTTTAAATCCCCTGGAAGTCACTT
>NW_007747566.1:0-441 GCF_000696425.1 Galeopterus variegatus
TTTTTTTTTGGCAGCTGGTTGGTATAGGGATCTGAACACTTGACCTTGGTGATAGTTGTTTAAGGTATTATAAATTCCAGAAACAGTAACTGCAAAATTGCTGGCAAAATGTATCATGGTTCTTTGCTGGTTTCTTAGTTTTCTACTTTAGTTAAGCATGATGATTTTGGAGCCAGATTGACTGGATTTAGACAGCAGCTCTACCACTTATTAGTAGCATTACCTCATGAGAATTACTCTTTTTCCTGTGCCTCAGGATATGTTAAATGTGTTAATACACATAAAACACTTAAAACAGTGCCTACGATATAATAAGTGCTCAAAAATATAATTTATTATTATTTTAAAAATATTTGCTAGTAATTTTAATAAAGACTAAATTGTCTATGCTATGTGGTGTGGTCCATGCCATGGCAGGATCCTAAAGGAATCAGCTTGGGC
>NW_007747566.1:2447-2655 GCF_000696425.1 Galeopterus variegatus
ATTTAAGAAAATAACAGAAATGCTAAAACCAAAATTATATCAACACAACTGAGCTATATGTTGCTATTAATGAAAAGTAGTTGCACGGATCCTTCTGGGTACTCTTAGAATTTCTTTTGTGTATGGTGTTCAAATTCAGTGTTAGTTTAATTCAGCAAGCACCAGATTACAAATACATTTCCTTTTGAAATTTCATTAAGTCAGTTGT
>NW_007747566.1:6215-6416 GCF_000696425.1 Galeopterus variegatus
TGAATTGTTTAACTGTTTGCAAAGTTCCTCTTCTGCCAACAAGCATAAAAACTATTGCTTCTGTTTTTTATATGTGTGTATAAAAACGTGTAGTTGAAAATGAGTGAAATTAACTTAGAAGAGTAGTTGTTTTTCTATATAAAAATTATGCTTCACAGAGTGATAATGTGTGTATATATATACAGTATATATACTTTTTTT
>NW_007747566.1:11747-12349 GCF_000696425.1 Galeopterus variegatus
ATTAAAGATTTATGTCTGAGACTCAGTTATTTGAATTATGAAGCTTAAGATAGTTTTTTTTGGAGGAAATGAAGTCAACCTTGGGAGAGGTGGGAGGGGAAATTGTGCTCTTTCGAGTTGCTGATGTAAACTTGATTGTTTTGGGTAATCAGGTTATATTGATTTTGTTTGTTTGTATAAATAAATAAATAGCACACTATTATGTTGGCTGTCTCTCTCCACTCAGTGTTCGGGTGAACACAGTCCAGAGCTGTTTTTGAATGCAGTCCAGAGCTATTTTCGTGACCCCCCACTCCCATCCCTAAACAAGTAAAATCCAGGGTTTTAATGGAGAAGCCCTGAAAGGTGCAGGCCCACTATACAGTGAATGTATAGGTTCTTCAGGGAAAATTGCTGGGCTTAATAGGAAGAAGAAAAATAGAGATGTTCTCTTCTCTGCCTCTGAGCAGCAACCAACATATTATTTCTGTCTCTCAGGAAGCTCTGCTGTCTGGAAGGGTCTGCGGTCCAGCCTCTCTTACCCTTCTGAGGAATGCTAAGGAAGGTCTGAGCATGGGGCAGTGGGAATAAAGGGGAACAGTCAGCACCCACCACTGGAGAGA
>NW_007747567.1:0-910 GCF_000696425.1 Galeopterus variegatus
GTATCTGCCTCCCGGAAGCAGGGAGTTTACCTGGGGCCGAAGCCCCAGGTGTGGTGGAGTGCCAGTCTGGCCAGGATCCTCTTCCCTGCCCTCCCAACGCTGGCCGGGGTCTCCCCACGCCACCAGCCCCGCCAGAGATCCACGGGAGGAGTGGGATTGGTGGCTGGTCCACAGGCCCTGGGGAGCCCCTGCGCTGAGGCACACAAGTGGCACGGCTCAGTGAGGAGCTGCGCCAAGCGAAGATGGCTGGCTTGCCCGATCTGAGCCAGGCGGCTCCACCCCACCCCCCCCACCCCCGGAGAAAATGGAGGCAGCGCTGATGAAGGCACCTAGCCTGGTGTGGTAAGCGGGGGCTGGGCGGGCCTTTGCCCCAGAAGCGGGGCTGGGCTGGGGGTCACTCACAAAGCTCCCAGAGCTGGGCCGGTCCCGCGCCTTCCTCTCCATCTTTGCGTCGCCGCTGCCGTCTTTCCTGGCCTTTGTTGCCTTGGGCTGCTCGGTCTCCTGGCGCGGTTGGGGCGTGCTCAGGAATCTTCTTTTGTATTGGCCCTAAAACCTCCAGACTGTAGTTGCTTTTTTTCATTGTAGATTAGTTGATCAGTGACTTATTTGTTTTTTGTTGCTCTTGGAAATGCAAATAGTACTCTGGCAGCACAGCACACACTTCTCAGGCTTGCTCTGTCCTCTGGCACGCTCGCTCCAGACCCGTTGCCATCTTGCTCCCCTTACCGGTCATAGTTTCTGAGGCTGGGAAGTCCAAAGTCCAGGGAACACAGTTGATGAGTCTTCTTTGGTTGTGGCTTTACAGCAATGCGGGGGTCTCACATGAAAGAAAATGGCAGAGCAGAGAGCTTCATTAGTTTCAATAAATTTTTTGATTTCCTGTCTGATTTCTTCTTGGACCCATATGTCA
>NW_007747567.1:2600-5210 GCF_000696425.1 Galeopterus variegatus
CAGTGCAATGTCCTTTTTCCTCCCCATCTGGAATACCCATGACTCGGGTATTTGAGTGCTTAAGGTTGTCTGGTATCCCTTAGATTTTCTTCAATGTTTTTAATTCTTTTTTCTTTTTGTCTGCTTGTGTTATTTCAAACAGCCCATCTTCATGGTCAGAAGTTCTCCCTTCTGTTTGTGCAAGCCTGTTGGTTAAACTGTGTTTATTTTGTTGAGTGAATTCTTCCGTTTGGCAAGCTCTGCTACATTCTTTTTCAGGGCATTGATTTCCTTGTACATTTCTTCTTTCAGGTCCTGTATACTTGTCTGCACTTCATCATTTTGTCTAGCTGAGTTTTCTTGTATCTCATTTAGTTTCCTTAGAATTACCACTCAAAATTCCTTGTTAGACATTTCAAGGGCTTCTTGTTCTATAGGATCTAGAGCTTGAGAGTTATTACCCTTTCGTGGTGTACTTTCTTGATTTTTCATATTTCTGGCATCTTTCCTTTGTTTAGTCATTGTGGCAAGGGATTTCGTGGTCCACTGGTTTGACACTATTGTCTGGTTAGGGGCTGCCAATTTGGCAAGGCTTTCTCAGTGTCTGCTCTGTCACCCACTGGCACCTCTGGTGTGTGGTCACCTTGGGTCTTGGGCCTCTCTGGGGAGGAACCTCTCTGGTCAGCATACAGTTGGCTGGGCTGGGGATGGAGACTAGTGGCAGCGAGGCCTACCTGCTCAGTCATGCACTGGCACCATGGGGCACATGGTCTCCATGGATCTCGGGCCTCTCCAGTGGGGTGCCTCTCTAGACATCATTTTGACCCAAGTGTAATAGCTGGGCCCTAAGAATTGGTTGAGTTGTTCTGCTAGACCAAGAGGATCCTCTAATAATGATTTTATTTTCTTCTTAAAATTTGTAACTTCGGTACTCGTGAGGGGGACGTTGACAAATCTAATCTCTTCTCACCCCGTGGGGACTTCCCTAGGGGGAAACATTTTAGAGATTTCCCTAGGAGCCCCCAAAGGGAGGGGAAAACTCTCAAGATCTTTTACATTGCTCTAACTCCCTCCTTAGACTAGGATGCAGATCCATGGGGGCTGAGGGCTCAGACTCTGCACAGGGGCCGAGGGCTCAGACTCTGCAGGGGCCGAGGATTCAGATTCTGCACAGGGGTCTGAACATTTGGCCTGCCCAGAGTCTTCAGAGGAAACATGGGAGTCACTCCTGATAACCAGCACAGAGCATAATCTTTTTCCTCCCAGAAGGATGGGAATTTTTCATTAACATAGACGAGGGTCTTACAGACCCAGTCCTAATTTGAGACAAACTGTGGCCAGAGCACTGAAGATTTACGAATGGGCTCTTTGGTTCAAATAAAACAACAGTACATTTTCATTTTCTATTTCTTCTTGTTCTTTGTCTGGGAATTCCTCTCCCAGTCCTTTAACATTCCCCCCGAGGGACTATCTGAGGGACTGTTGGGAAGAATCTCCTTAATTCCTCCCTTCCTCGTTTCCCTAGGCCTAGAATTTTTGTTTCCCATTTTCACTTGAGGTTAGTGATCCTGTGTCTGAGTCTCCCTGAGTACTCAACCCCCCTTATAGGAGGTTTCTTGCACACATCAGGACCTGCTTCATCTTTCTCTGGCCATGTCCCTTGTCGGAAAATGGAACTGCAGATTGAGACTCTGCACTTGTTTCGTATCTAGGATATGTCTCAGCCACACACTTAGACCTCTGAAAACGCCCAACCAACAAGGTGGTACTTAATAGTCTGATTTTTCCTACCTTGGCTCATGCACAAGGTTGCCTGTTTGCCACAGTGCCTGCTTTCTTTCCCCCCAGTATTGCTTCTGCCATCCTCAGAATAACAGTCTTGGGTATATCTGCGATCCTGGAAGAAGCTGGACACCAGGACAGAACAGGCAACCTGAAATCAGGTGGGACACGTCTCCCCCTCTATTGGGGTCCCAATCCCGCAGTTGCAGAGATCCTGGATGAGCCCTTGGATGGGTGAGGGTGTTTCTCACAGGACCTCAGTGAGTTTTGGAAGGGGACGATTCAACCCATAACACTACAACATCCTTTGACTTAAAGACCAAGAGTCTGCCAAATTCAACTCTAACCCAGAGCTGAACCTGCAGGTACAGCAATAAATACAAGGCTTCCCCTGTCTAGGGGCTGCCACACTATGTCAGTGTGCTCGGGTGAGCTGGCTAGCTTGTCTCAGTTTAACTCTAGCCTGTGGTGGTTATTCTGTAACTTGTTTGGCTTGGCTGTCCTGGTCAGGTGGCATGTAACCCTAGAAAATGGCATGGGGCATGTCTAAGGACATCCCTGGCAGAGCTAGGGTCTGCTTGGCTGCAGGGCTCAGATCCTCTTACAGAAGGTGGCTCGGACCTCTTGTGCTGTGCTGTTGGAAGTCTGAGCTTGAACTTGGAAGACTGATACAGATGACTAAGCCATAGTGGCTGGTCTCTGCTGGGACTCCCAGAGCACTTAAGGAATTTCTCCAGGGGCCAGCTAACACTACTTTCCTATGGTTCTTACCCTCTCAACTGAGGCAAGGCTGTGGGACATACTAGAAAACGGGGCAGCATTAAGACTCTGGGAAACTGAATCACTTCA
>NW_007747567.1:5756-9156 GCF_000696425.1 Galeopterus variegatus
TCCAGGGGCCAGCTAACACTACTTTCCTATGGTTCTTACCCTCTCAACTGAGGCAAGGCTGTGGGACATACTAGAAAACGGGGCAGCATTAAGACTCTGGGAAACTGAATCACTTCAACGGGGAAAGAGAAATTCAGGGATCTTCCTCTAGGACAGTCCTTCCCAGGGGACCAGAGAAGAGGAATGGCAGGAGAAGAGCTGGAACTAGTCCTTGGCAGGAGCTCAAACTGAAGAAATCAGCAGTTTTATGTTTCAAGAGAGCCAGTTATATATGAAGAACTCAAGGTCTAGTGCCACTGCCAAGCCTACGTCAAAGCCAAGAACAAGAACAAGAACCCCCCTGGCTATCTGGAGGTACCTTAATAACTAGAAACTCTTCTCTTTAAACCTAATTCTAGATACCTTCCATAATCTTGGGGACTGGATCTGTGAGGGGAAACCCCTGGATGAGGTGGCATGAAAGAAACTTCTAACATTGCTTAAGGAATCGTGTTCTTGGGAGTCTGTTCCTCCTCCCCTATCATCCAGATGAACTCTGTTTCAGAAGCATGTCCTATAATCTGAGTTGAAGTTTTCAGAGCTTCTATTTAAGCACTGCCCCTGTTGTGGAGCAGACATGGAATTCAACTGATTCCATGGCAGCATGGTGCATGGTGGCCAGTTGGGTGTGCAATTCCAAAAGGCACACATGGTCCAAAACATCTCCCTTTTCTCTTGGGTCATTGCTTTCCCTCCCCCTCTGTCATAAGAGCTTCCTGTGGATTTGTCTTTCTGTGGCATGGTGGCACTGCTGTTTTCTGGAAGCTGACCCCTCAAATCTCAGTCTGTGGCCTAGGGGAATAAGACCACCTCAAGTTGAGATGCTGCTGGCCTAATAGGTCCATGATAGCTTAGCCTTAGGACATGCTATAGGAAAAGTGAACGCCTTTTCCTTTGAGGCCCTAAATGTGCTGGGTGGAGGGAGCTCCAGGAGCCCTGTCGGTCCTCTAAGGCAGCTTGCCAATAGCAAGATGCACGTCACTTGGCTGTGCTTGTTGACTCTGGCAGTGTCCCTAGGACACTCAGACTCAGATCCAAGTATCCCTGGGACACCTAACTTTCAGGTATGTCTTCTAGCATCTCATAAGCAGAAATAAGGAAAACCCCTAGATGTGAGGCTCTGTAAGAAAGGTGTTCTATCTAGTTACAGGTGTCTAACCTCTGTGGACAAAGTTGAGTTTGGGGCTGGAAATTTCTGGCTGGGAGATAGATCTAGATTAGATGGTCTGGGGACATAAGATATTAGATCTGTGTCTCCTACAGATCACAGCATCACTTGGCTTTGCCTCAGGCTAGGGATCTGCCCAGGTCTGCTTCCATATATCCTGGTGTCCTTATCTTCCATGCTTGCTCCTTGCAGTATGTGCTTAGGGCTAAAGCATAATTAGAAGCCAGAGGTCTCCTTGAGTCCTTTCCTATGGTCAGCACATGTGGGGAGGAAGACAACCAAATTTCATGTAAGGTACCTTGCCTGTCATCTCCCAGTGACAGGGACTCCTTCCCGTTAGCTTGCAGTGTCACTGCGACCTAACACTTTCCCAAAGTTTGCCCATGGCCCTAAGAATTAATTAAAAGAATTATTTTCCATCTATTAGTGTCACCTTCACATGCCAAATATAAAAACATAGTTGGTTCTATTTCTGTACTTCCTTGGTTATCTTTTAGGATTACAGCAATTAGATGCCCTTATTTCAGACAAGAATGTAGGAGACAAGGAATATACTCCTGCTCCCCATAGCCCCCGTATCCATGCTGAATACCCTTTCAGGCTAACTCTGAGCAGAGGTATGTGTGTCCTGGATCTTAAATTGGGATCATACTTGTTGAATAAGCCAAGTAATTGTCAACTATGAGGTTCTTCCTGAGTTGCCAGTTGACACTTCACACAATATGGGGTCTGCTTTTTGGTGACAGGACAAGCACTGTCACCCACATTATCCTCTTCCTAGTCCAATTCTCTTCTAAGTCCTTTATTGGCATCTGAGACAATGTCTAGAAGGCAGCCTGGAAGCTGGCCCTGGGGTTTGAGCCCAATGTCCTATCTAAAGATCCTGGGTGGCAGAGCCTGGAGGCAAGTATGTAGCTGGGGGACCAGGTCCTGTTCTGGGGGCCCCCGCTGTCAACTGGTCCTTCACTTGAAGGAATGAGACACACTGACACATTACTTGCCAGGGTCAGATTCCCCAAGCAGGGTATGTCTCCAGGAGACTTTCCAGGACTCAGCAAGACTTTTCTCCTGGAGAACTTGATTCTTTTCCTGATCTTAGAAGTTGCCACTCTTCCTGGCAACTGTAGCAAGAACCACCTGAGCATTCTTGTTGCTCAGGCTGCACTTTGTGCTACCGGGAAAGCTTGCCTGCAGGGTTTCCTGCCTGTTCTAAAACCTGTTCTCTCTTCCTTCTACCTGGGACCCCCATCCCTGGGACTCATGGCATGAGGACAGGGTGTGGCTTGTATAGCTCATCTCTGGTCTGCTGGGCACAGGGTCTGACCCTTTCTCAGTGAGATATGTAGATTATTTTCTATGATCTTTGAATGTGGGATTTTGCTGCTTTTTCATAGGATCTACCTCTCCATGTATGTCGCCTGACAGTATGCATAGAATAGGCCTCTGGCATAGGGTCTGTCGAGGTAAACTGTTGGTCAGGTGCTTAGTTTCTGTACTGCTCCTCACCTAGGTATGTGGCCAGTGTCTGGGCTGGCAGGAATGAGTGTGAATATGCCTTCATAACTCCCATCAACTTCCTCCAGGCTTTGAGTGGGGCTCCTACTGTCACGCGAGTTTCCTTTTTGCTTTCATCTTCCATTCTCTAGCCTGAGAATGTGAGATTCAAATTTGGGGCCTAGGCATGCCCCTGGGCCACTCTTTCCTGAAGTTGAGCTCAAAGGTATAGTAGGGATAGTAGATCAAGGCTTGTTCAGAAACTGCTGGTAATACAGGGTCAGTGGCCAGAAACCTGGACATGCCTGCATGAGATTTAGGCATCTCTAGATAATGGACTTGACTGGCCTTGTAGTCCTAGGGGCAAGTGGTAAGTGTTTCTCCTGATCCATCTACTTCTCTGGGTGGGCCAGGCAGCAGAGCCCTTGGGGGCCCTGAGCATGACTCAACTATCCCCTGGGTAAGGGTGGGGGCCTCTTGGGCTGAGGGTAGCAAGTGGAGTCTGGACTTGAAGATGCTAAAAGACTATTTTGGCTGGGGTGGCTGCTCCCTGGGATTTTCCCAGGAAGGTCTAATTACCAAGACTTTCATCAGGGGCAGACATTCTGAGGCCTAGAAGCTAGGAGAGGGGAGTAGGACCTACAAGGAAATGGCAGCTCTGGGAGTCTGGTGGGGGTGGGTGTCTGGGTCAATTCATAA
>NW_007747567.1:10067-12349 GCF_000696425.1 Galeopterus variegatus
CAGGATTCATACAGCAAGGCCAGGAATAGAACTTGGGCTGTACCATTAATAGGGACATAACCTGCAGGTATCTAAGACCCTTCCTGGATCAGGGAAAGAGCTTGATTCTGGAATCCTTTCCCAAGCTTGGCTTCTGGGTCTATTGGTCAGCCTGGCTGGGACAGGATATGAGTTACCTCCGTCACACCTGAAAGATGACTTCTAGAATCAGCACCTGGGGATGATGACTCAGGGGAAGCAGACTTGTTTCCAGATATCCTTAGAGTCCAGTCTCAAGTTTTATCTTTGACTCTTCCCTGGCCTTAAGGTGAGATGTAGAATATACTTGGCTACATGGAGCCAAGCAACCTGCTCATGGTAGCCAGCCCTAGGAGGTCATGAGACTTCAGTGCTGGTCTTCCCTGGGTTACTTCTTTCCTTTGTTACATGCTTAGCTGTAGACCTCACCTGAGCGAGTGGATCTACTTGTGGGCGTCTGCCCTGTTCTTCTGGGACATTCTGGCAGGGAGTTCTGTCCTCTGCATCATGGGGTGCTTTCTTCATTCTGGGGCCACTTCTACCCACACTCCCTGCTGCTCTGTGAAATGGGCCCATTTAGGCTACTTCCGTTTTTGTTTTCTCAGATTCTGTCCCCAGAACCATAAGAACTGTCGGGCTGGTTAGGGACTGTTCTGTCTCGGTNAGTGTGGCTGTCCTTGGTCTCACCTGGCCCCCACACTGCAACATGGCAGGGGCTCCACGACAACATCTGACTGAAATCTCTTTGTGCTCCCCGGCTCGGTCCCTTCAGCTGGTGGGTCTTGACCCTGAGTTTGTTCAAGACCCTGCTGTCCTTAGCTTCTGTTGCTCCCTGGGTCCCTTTCCTGCTGTGTCTGTGCATGTAGTGTTAAGAGATGAGTGTTTCTCTTATGGAAGAATGGACTTCGTCCAGTTGTGTGGATCTCTTTTCCTATGATTCTTATGGTGTCATCTGTAGAGCTAGGGCTAGGGCTCACAGACCCCCCGAGCCTGTTGTTCAGACTGGGTCACAAAACCACCACGTGCAGGTGTACAAGCTAGTAATAGAAAAAGCTCCTTGGAGCCGTGGGTGAAGAAATAATAGGCTTTATTCAGAGCTAGGAGCAGCCACCCTCGTGGCTTCCTGGAGTGTCCTCTAGAAGCTTCACGTATCAGAGCCATTAGTCCTTTATACTCAAATCCATGATCCAAAACACCTCTGGCAGTGGCTGCAGCCCAGAGTAGAAGCAGTCAGAAGGGAAAGGCGGGGCCTCAACATAGCCCCCGGCCCCGCCCACACCAGATACTCAGCAAGATTCTGAACATCCGAGGGGCCCTGACCAATTTTTTTTTTACTTTTTCCCAGCATCATCTAAGGGTTGTCTTCCAGGAATGACCACTATCTCAAGAATGTAGTAAATGACTTGTCCTATATTAGAAACAAATATGTTTTATCTTCTAACTTCAGGAATTTATTGGCCCCAAGCTCTTTAATAAACATGTATGACTGCAAAGAAAGAAAATAGGATGCACCATTTCCATGTAGAACATACCACACTGGATCGAGTACTAAGCTTAGTTCTTGTATTCAATATCTCAAACTGTGGTCTTAGTATTTTGGTAGAAGACTTGCAGGTATGTGTTAACCGTGTGAATTTCTCGTCAATCGACCGGCACCCTGGTGTTGGCCTCCCCAATGGGATGAGCCTGCTTGTGAATATCTTCCTGTCTCCAGACTATCTTACCTGCCTTGTTTGATATCCTTGAAAAGAATGGCCTGGAAGCTGACCATGGGCCTCCCTCAGGATTGAAGATTCCTGGGGTTCAGTTGTTAAATACCATAAGGGCTTTCCCCCAGATTTTTGTCATAAGACCTGACAGAACTTTCCTCTTAATTCCACTGGGGCTTTACTTTTCTTCCCAGGAGTGATTATCCTCAGATGGCAACTGCAACAGACAGGATTTGGGAGTCCTTGCTATTTATGCCCTGTTTCCTTTTTTTCTCCTCTCTGGCTAGGCTAAGGTCTGGAATCCTGCTCACAGCACCAATTGTTTAGCTCTTAATCCTGTTCACAACGCCAATTGTAAAGCTCTTTGACCACGACTATGCCAGTTGTTGGGCTCTTTTACCTGCCAGTAATCCTGCAAACTGGGCTGATTGTCAAGCTAGGGCTGGGTCTGGAGCCCCCAGACCCCTCAAGCCCATTCAGACTGGGTCGCAAATCCTTCACATGCCAGGCTGGGTCACCAGACCCCTTACACGCAGGTCTATGAGCTAGGTAACC
>NW_007747568.1:0-586 GCF_000696425.1 Galeopterus variegatus
AGGAGTCCTGGCTCTGGTCTACCTGCTACACTGTTGTGGGGCTTGGACAACACACCTGACTACCCTGGGACAGCTTATGCCCCAGATATTTGCGAGTGGCAGACACAGAGCCCACAGCAACACATAAAACAAAAGTTTCTGGCTTCAAGTAGTTCACAGAGAGTGTAGATTACCCTTAACACTACTTCCAGTTCTAACCCTGTGATTTTTACAATATGGAAAACCTCCCTTATCTGGCTTCATAATAGGTGGTTGGTGGAGCTGCAATGCCTGCCTGTTTCCAGACCCAGAAGCTGGCTCTCACACTCAATTTGCCCATCCAAGCGGTAAAATACCCACATGTCTGTGACTTTGTACCCAGGCAGGGCTGTAAATAATTCCTCTCTCTGGGGCTGTAATGAGAATTAATGAGGTTTAATGTCTGTAAGGTCTTGTCAAGCAGGGGTCAGACAATCAGGAGTTTCTATAAATCACAGGATAAATCATGTTCATCGAGAGTGTTCTCTTTGGACCACCAGGGCAAACGGTTCTGCCAGGAGCCAAGAACGCTGCAATGGTGGTGGCTGAAGCCCAGAGCCACCAGATG
>NW_007747568.1:2107-4493 GCF_000696425.1 Galeopterus variegatus
CCAGAGGGTGAGCAGCAGTTTCTGTAGAGTAAATCCTAACAGCGAAATCCCTCCACCTGAGCTGCAAGTCAAATGGATATAGGCTTTTTCCCTCACGTTCACAAGATGGCTGCTACAGTTCCGACCATTGCATGTAGACATGGCAATATCTGGTGGAAAAATAAAACACTTCCTCCCACTTGTCACATTTTGCTGGGGTGAAAAATGTTCCAGAAGCCCCAACAGTCTTCTCCTTGGGTGCTGTTGCCCAAGATGAGGGTCACATATTCTAGCTGCAGAGGAGTCTGAGGAAGCAGATTTCTGACATTTTCAGCCTTTACAATGGCAGGTGGGTGTGCAGTCAGGAAGGAAGGGGTGGGTAAGGGCTGTTGGGGAGGTGTATTAAAGGACCTTGCACAGTGCTTGCCACACACAGAGCTGAGTGTGTACTAGTTGCTCTTGCTCTTCATCCTTTCATCTCACCATAACAAACCCACCATGTCATCCCTGACCTTCAGGAATTCTAATGACCGTCTCAGAACTAGCCCCTCTCCCAAGACCACAGATGCAGCATGGCTGCTCAGCTAGTGAATGCCAGCAGATGTATGACTCTCTTTAGACCTAGAGAGGCTATTACCCTGGACTATAAATATCCTCAGGTGTTTGATTTCCTCTCTGCCCTTGAACCTAAGAACTAGGAGGCAATGCCAGGTATCTTCACCTTGATAAAAGTTCTCCAGACCACACTGGTCTTCCAGCATTTGAGCTATAAGACATCTTTGTAATACAGATCCCCAAGGCAGGCTCGCCATCTGGAGAATTCCCACCTGCCAAAGTACTACTGTGCTCATTATTGAAACCCCACAGAGAAGTAATGAACCATTCTCCAGGGAGGTCACCCCACCCCCACCCCCCATCCCAATGAACAACATATGGGTCAAATCTCATTAGGGGCAACTCCAGGGCTCCTTTCAGAATCTTTTGTTACAAGGAAATCAGTTCCTTTGGAATACACCTTAAAATAAGTCAGCTTAGGGCTGAGAAATAAAATGTTATGCTGCATGTACTTTTAATGCATACTTTTTAAAGTTATAAAATAATGTAATTACATTATAGAAAACTTGGGAAATAGAGACAAGACAAATAAAGCCACCAATAATTCCACCAACAAACGCAACCTCCATGGTTGTCATTTTCATGGAATTCAATCTTAACATTTTTATAATTTACTCAAGTGTTTTTCGTTGTTATAATCATAGCATACTTACCATTTTTATTGTTTTTTCATCTTAAGTTTAAGAAGTATCTACTGTGAATGTATTACAGCACAAGGCCGTGTTAGATGCTGGGGCTTCAGTGGAGAACAAGACAGGCAATGATAAACAGTGAGGACAACACAGGTTATAAGTGGGTGGAATTGTATTAAAAGGTTGTGAAAACCCATCAGAGGAACCTCCAACCTGGACATGTAGTGGGGTGCTCAAGGAAGACTTCCTGGAGGAGGTGCTTTACAACCTTAGACCTGAAGATGCATAGCAGTGAGTTTAGTGAAGAGGAGTCAGGAGGAGTGTTCTCTGCAAAGGGAAGAGTGTTTTTCATGTCATGAGCAAGACCCACATTAAGCAGGTGCACAGTTCTTGGAGGATCTGTCATGAGAGCAATTCAGTGTGGGAAGCTTGAACTCTGCTATGGACTGAATTGTTCCTCCCCAATTTATATGTGGAAGCCCTAACCTCCAGTGTGACTGTATTTGGAGATAAGCCCTTTAAGAAGGTGATTAAGGTCAAATGCTGTCACAGAGTGAGGCCCTAGTCCAATAAGACTGGAGGCAAGGAAAAGAGGAGGAGACATCAGAGATTTTTCTCTTTCCATGCATTTGCACAGAGGGGAGATCACGTGAGGATACAGTGGGAAGGTGGCTGTCTACAGGCCAGGAAGAGGGGCCTTACCAGAAGCCAATGCTGCCGAAACCTTAACTTTGACATCCGGCCTACAGAACTGTGAGAAAATAAATGTCTGTTGTTCAAGCCACCCAATCTGTGGCATCTTGTTATGGCAGCCCCCTACTCCTGGTACCAAAATCTGAATTAGTCAGGGCTCTCCAGAGAAACAGAATCAATAGGGGATATATATGTATAATCTCTATGTATGTATTTATATATACATATACACATGCACATACATATACACACACGTGTGTGTATTTATACATATATACGAAGCGAGAGAGAGAGAATAAGGAATTAAACCTCAATTCTGCAGAGCTAATATTCCAGTTCAAAGGCTGTCAGGCAGGAGAATTCTCTCTTACACTGGGGAAGGTCAGATTTTTGTTCTATGCAGACCAGGCCTTTGACTGGTTGGATGAGATCCACTCACATTATGGAGGGCAATCTTCTTTACTGAC
>NW_007747568.1:5589-6352 GCF_000696425.1 Galeopterus variegatus
TTATGCTTCAGCAAAGTAAATTGCACTGTCCAAGTTTATTTATATTCCCTTCACATCTTCCGTAGCAAGAGATAGCTGAGAACATTTCATTCTCCTCCCATTAAGTTGCTAGGATTTTACAAGGGTTTTTTATTTTTATTTTTGTTTTTATCTTGGAGTGAGTGTAGTCTCTCCTGAAGCTTTGAAGGCAAGATTTTGAAATGTAAGAGAGCAGAGGACACAGAATAAATGACTGTTTTTCTGCTGTGTTTGGAGGAAAATAGGAAGAAGGAGTAAGATGCCAAATTATCAAAACTATGTGACTGCCATATTCTTTTTTAACTGAGAATAACTCATTGTCCTCCTTCTAGCATTAGGATATTTGCTCTCTGCCTGCCTTTTGCCTCTGACTTCAATGGAATTGTCCAGAGAAAGATGCAGGGGACTTCAGTTTCATGGCTAGTGTCACATCAATGACAGGTGCCAGTGTTTCTTTTCAAACTTGGATGGACCACTAAAAGGAGCTCCAACTTGGAGTAAAGGGAAGCTGTCCTTAAAAGGAAATGGCAGAGTCCACTGGGGCTCATGGATATCCATGTTCTACACTTGTTCCAGGACAGCTAGACCACACTGTCCACTCTTCCTTGAAGTTAGGTATAGCCGTGTGAGTGAATTCTGGCCACTGGTACGTGAGCCAAAATGATGACCATCACTTTTAAGCATAACCCTCTCACCAGCCATTCCCCACAAACCTCCCTTTTCCCATATGCCTGCTGAATAGAAC
>NW_007747568.1:7636-8565 GCF_000696425.1 Galeopterus variegatus
ATTTGGTGGTAAAAAGAGAGTCCTCAGCACACACCTCCAAGGCATGACTTAGAGAACTCAGGTTCCTCTCCATAATAAAAAATCAAATTGGGGGTTTGGGGGAAGCTCAGGAGGAGCGGGTTGGGGGAGAGGAGACACTGAGTGAGACAGCAGAGACTTGCTGAGAAAGGAGAGATTCTTGATAGTAGGAGCTGACAGGCCCTTTAGGACAGGTTTCTAATGTGAAGGAATATTCTGTGTCTACTCCAGAACAAGCCCTCTGATGCTCCCCAAATGATCAGTAAAGCAGCTGCCCTCTTGGCCTCAAGTCCACGCGTCCTTGGGAAGGGGTAGAGGTGGGCTCCAGCCAGGCGAATCCAGAGTGAAATGCAAGTGTTAGAGAGGAGTGCTTGAGACATGGATGTGATACAAACCCCTTCCCCCAAATACACCAGAGAAAAAGGGATGCTCGGTAGGGGTGCTGACCTCAAGTTTCCATGAAGAAGGTTCCACGAAGGTTATATAAGGAAGGATCAAGGAACTTCCCATCTAGTTAGGAAACCTTCTCTCCCTGCAAAACCACCCAAATGATTGACTAAATAAGAATGTTTGCCCCAAACCAAATGGGGCTGTGTGTAGGGAGGGCCACTGAAAGGTGCCATGCCAAGTAAATGGGCTCCAGGAGGCAGAGGTCACTGTCAGCCAGCTTCCTAGCTCCACGGGCTTGAGAACCAAGTGTGTGTGCACTGCACAAAAGATTGCACCTGGTCCAGTGCCGGGTCATCCTTGATAGCAATGAATGGCTTTCTCAGGGGAGGGAGGAAGATTGCGGCTCTGCCTGTGTCTGCTGCTGGTCATGTACGTGACCAGGAGACAGAGGGAACCAACATGGCTGAAACTAAATCAGGCCTTTCCACTCGGGGGCCCTATGCAGGCTGGGCATGAACTGG
>NW_007747568.1:14145-14455 GCF_000696425.1 Galeopterus variegatus
TCCCTGCTGTTCCATGCTCCCTGTTCCCCACCGTCATCATCACCACACTTCCCTGACATCTGCAGCTTCTTTGTCTTATGCCTTGGTTAACAGCAGCTCTGCCCCAGGACATGGCTTTCCCTGTAGCCCTCTACAATAGAGAGGTCATTTCCCCTGGCCTCATGCAACTTGGGTCCTGGAGGTAGGCTTGGCATTCACTGGGCATGGGTTCCACACCGCATTGTTACTTCTGCTCTTGTGGAAACTTCTCCCCTCGTGCCCTGCAGCTCACGCCTACACCTAGTTCTTCTTCTGGCTTCCTGGCCACTCC
>NW_007747569.1:0-12348 GCF_000696425.1 Galeopterus variegatus
GGAAAAGTAACAAAGTGTTCTCTGCAGGGAAAATGGAGTCAGTTTGGTTCACAGGCCTAGCGCTATTCTGTCTCACTATTGTGTCTTACTCTGGTTGTTTAACTTTTCAACCTTTCTTCTTGCTTTCATTTTTTTCTTGCTTTTATTTCTGTTATTCCTGTCTCTTCAGAAGACCAAGCAGTCATCCAGCCAACCGATTAACCAATTTTCAATTTGTTTAAAGTTGGTAACATTTTAAGTTTCATTAGTGAGAATAGCTATACTTTGCTACAGAATGCCAGGCAATTTGTGAGCAAGCTTTATGTGAGCAAGCAATTGTAGACCAGACACCCATAAGTTGAATGTGGCTCGCAGTTTGACCCAAAAAGCGTGAGCCTGCAGTGTTTGTAATCACATTGAATTTGTTGAAGATATGATTTAGAATTCTTGATTTCCTTGTTTTTTGGGGGGGAAAAAAAATCAGGACACATAGCAGTGTAGCAGTCACAACCCCCTTCTCTCATTTATAGTCTTTGCCAGTTGTCTTTTTTCTTTTTTTGGACTCCTGATATTAGTTACAATACTTTATTTAATTCCCTGAGGTATAATTAACCCACTTAACAAGCAAACTAGAAAGGGAAGTCGCTGGGTCAGGGATCCACCATTAGTAAATGGCAGAGCCCGGGCTTGTTTAACTTTGGAGCCTGTGTTCTCTCTACCCTGCTTTTCGTCCCATAGCTCTTTAATGCAACTGCTCAGCTTTCATGTTGGGAATGCTTTTTATTGCTCATCATGTTTTTTTTTTTAATTGGTTATGAATATTCATGTAGTACAAAGTTGACCGTCACCACTTGTGCCAAAGATGTAATGGCCAGATCAATACCATCAATATGCTCATTACCACAAATTGCAGTTATTCCCCATGTCCCCTGTCTGGCTACAGCAAGGCTAATGTCTGGAATCCTGCTCACAGCACCAATTGTCTAGCTCTTAATCCTGTTGGTGACACCAATTGTAAAGCTAGGCAACCACACTAGTTGTCGCCACTCTTTTACCTGCCGGTAATCCTGCACTGACTGGACCGATGGTTGAGCTAGGGCAGGGTCTGGAGCTCCCAGACCCCTCAAGCCCATTCACGGACTGGGTCACAAACCCTTCACACGCCAGACTGGGTCACTAGACCCCTCCATGCCAGGCTGGGTCACCAGACCCCTTCACGCAGGTCTATGAGGTAGGTAACCGGCCACATGGTCCTGTACAGGGTGGGCGCCTGAGGCAGTAAAAACCAGCCAAAGCGGTGCAGTGTGGGCGCACTCACTCCACGCACACACACTGTGTTTACCGAACCAGCTCCGAGGCAAGGGGAGCCTGACCAAATTATTCTGTTTTCCCAACATCCCCCACCCAATAAATCCCAGACCTTCCTCCCTCTCCCAGCTTTTCCTACCCAACTGTGCAATCCTAGGTATGCTCTGTCCCTCTGCAAGTCCAACACACCACTGTGGTCTGTCTTTCCTTCCTTCCTTTCTCTCTTACCTCCCATTTATGAGTGAGGATCATTTCATGATCTTTTGTCAGAATCTTAGTCAAATTAGGTGGCCTTTCAAGTTTTTATTCCCTTCCTATCCTTCTGAGGAGGGATATGCATGGTTCTTTTATTTCTTTGGTTTTGAATAAATGATTTTTTGAAGCTGAGGCAGAAATGATTGTTTTGAAAGGAGCCGTGGTTTTGAGCACAACATAGTTTAAGAATTGGAATGTTAGTCATGAGATCCCAGTAGATTGTCACATGCTGAGAGTAGGTGGAAAGGCTCAGCCATGTGATAGTTCCATGTGGTTAAGGATGATTATTGGGGGTTTGTGTTTGTTTTTGTAAGATAAATCACGATTTCAGTAGCTTTACAGGAAATTACACTCATCACCCCTTGGACTCTGCACAACTGTTTTTCTTTTCAAGATCAAAATACATTAAAAATGTAAAAAATATGTATGTATATAAAGAAGGGAAGAGACACTTGTTTATTTGAGTAGACCAGGTAATAGGCATGAGAGGAAATTGCAAGTTATGGATTGGCTGTTCTAGCTCCTACAGGAAGCAACACAGCAGTGTCATACTTAAAAACAATGGACAATGAGGTGTATTGGCTGGATTCCAGATAGTTCCTGGTTGTTTGGTCGCTACTGGTGTCAGAGTACCCAGGTTTCTCTGCATGGCTTCTCTCTGGATGTTGTTTCCTCATGAGAGGGTGTCTTTAGACTTGACGTAAAAGCAATTTGAATGTATTATGGCTATAGTCTAAAAGCTGATATTCAAGAGTAAACAGAAAGCTGATATGTATTTAGGAAAGGGTGTGCTCTTCTTGATGCTGAGGATCTAGTTCTATATATTAGAGAAAAGCTTTCAGTTTTAGCCTTGCCTTTGAAAAACATTTTTAAATTGCTCATTTTTAAAATGATCAATTATATGTTGAGACCTCTCATTTCTCTCTCCAGAGAACTCACCAAGTAGTTAAGTTGTTTTTAGGCTAGGTTTAAAATCTTAAAAGGAAGACAGGCTTTATTTTTAATTAAATAAAAAATAAGGTGTATTTTATACATTACAGTGGTCTTTTTCACCAAAAGCTTTTATGAGTTAATATTGTGATGTGGTTACTAAAACTTAAAGCAGAGCAGAGTGGTCAGACTGCATTTGAAATCTTCATTTCTGTACTAGGATATTGAAGATTCCTGTCACTTATTCTTTGTGACAGTGGGAAAAGTACACATATTTTTCTTTCATTTTTCCTAAAACTGTCATTTTAGGAAAGTGGTTGTCAGGAAGAGGTAGGCTTTACCTGAGGAAGGAGGCCTATGCCAGTGCAGATGGAGGAAATTAGCATTTGCCTTAAAGAACAAGTCTTTAGGGAAGCCTGCCTTGTGGAGTTGTCTCCCCTTCCCCCCACAAAAAACCCTGTAAATAGGAGAATGAAGACTTATTCAGTCGTCCCCAGAACCACAGAATTTATCCACATTTTGCATTTGTTTCAGTTTTAGTTACCTTCCTTCCTTCCCTCCTGAAATTCCACCGTGGGAAAATGATTAGTAAATTCTGTCCTTATGAACTGAAAGAAATAGGGTGTGTAGTGGCTAACTTATACTCATTTACACTACCAGATTCTGGCTACATAAAAAATCCTTAAAGGAATTTCCATGCATAGTACCCCAGTTATTTTTGTCCCATGGTGTTTTCTTTTTTTATCTTCCCTGTTCTCCTATAGAGACTTTCCATCAGGCAGTGCGAATGGGATAAGGATGAAGAATTTTTTTCTTTCTAATAAGGGCCAGTGTCTCCTAGGGGGTAGGGTGGGGAAAATCCAGAACTAGATTGGAAAATCAGATTGAGAAAATGATAGGGCTTTAGCTTAAAGAGCCAAAATAGAAAACATTATTCTCATAAGCTTCCCTTGCCTCCAATTTTTTTTATTGTAGTAAAATACTCAACATAAATTTTACCATCTTAACTATTTTTAAGCATACAGTTTAGTGGTATAAATACATTCATAATGCTGTGCAACCATTACCACCATCTATCTCCATAACTCTTTTCATCTTGTAAAACTGAAATTCTACACTCTTTAAACAGCAACTCCCTATTCCCCTCTCCACCAGCCCCTGCCAACCACCACTCTACTTTCTATCTCAAGCTATTTATTTGTCTTGATTATACGTATTTGTGGGGTACAGAGTTATATTTCAGTACAATGTGTGATGAACAAATCAGACTAATTAGTATATTTATCATTGTAAAATTTAATCATTTCTTTGTGATAAGAACATTTGATCTGTTCTCTTCTAGCTGTTTAATAACGTACAGTAAATTACTGTTAATAGTAGATGGCAGCTCGACTGTATACCACTAGAACTTATTTTTCCTATCTAGCTGTTTTGTCTCAAGCTTTTTAAGTTAAAGAGACCAAAGGTCTTATTCAGATATAGTCAGTAGTGACAAACATATATTTATGTATTAATATATATAATTAACATATATATTCATATATCTAAATATGAAGTGGAGAGCTAAAAGAAATATGTAGACACATGATGAGAGGTAGTAGATCTATAATGAGGGAGACAAAAAAAGTAAAAAGTAAGAATTAAAAAATTAGAAGGAATTTTGAAGGAAAAAATTTTGAAGGAATTTGTAAATATAAACTCATAGGCACAGAATATGCTTTTAATATGCATGTGCTGCCTGTCAGTCACATTCATACCTGTTTTTCTCTCAGCCCTTAAAGACAGTTTTAAAAGTTTGCATTTTAAAACCCCCAATTCAGGAACTTCTCAAATAGTTTTATTTGTCTTTGGTTTTATAATCCAATCAGTAATATTCATTAAAACTACCATATCTATATTTGGGAAACTATAACCAAATTATTTGCCAAAGCCTTGAGAAGTTGTGTTAAAATTATGTATCAGTATAGCCTTCTGAAAATATTTAATTCAAAGTTTGTCCCCAAAATTCAGAAGTTGTTTAGATATTTGTCTGATGTTTAAAAAGCACTAGAATTTTAAAATTTCTTCATTTCCTCAGTTTTTTTCTTTCATGAACTAAATAAAAAATTTTTAATTATAGTAAAATCTACTGACCATTTATTTTGATAGTGATCTACCCAGGGACTAGAAAATAGTTTTAAATGGTTGAGAATACAGTTTTTTCTTTTATGCATTAAATAGCTTTGTCTGTATATGATTAAGTTTTTAAAAAATTTCTTGGGAAAGTATTGAATGTTATATGTTAATTTGTGGTGTCAAAAAACAAAGTTACAACAAATTTAAAGATTTTAATTGACTTTTATTTGCGATTCTAGAATCAGGCAACACCTCATTCTATAAAATATAAAATAGAGTGTTCCGATGAGCCAGGCAGAGGAAGCCTGATTTTATAGCCAGAAAAGGGCTGAAGAAAGCAAAAACAGAGAACAAAACGCAGATTGGTCATTTCGAAGTTAAAGCAGGGGGAACTTGCCAGCTAAAACTGGACTGTGTGAGGATTTGGCTATTATCTCTCTCTCTCTTCTGATTTCTCTGTAGGTCAGATAAACAACTTATAGTTTGGCTTAATAGTGTGGAACTTTAGCACAAGTGACTCCATTTTGATTTGGTCTGTTGGACCTAGTACAGGAGCTCAGTCCAAACCAATGGTCTCCTATAAAGTTTATTAGCAGTAGCCTAAAGAAATGTGTTTTCTCTCATAGGTGCAACACATACATCTTAAGATTTTTTAGAAGTATTTCTACTAAGAAATCTGAAAGCTATGGCCTTTTGTTTTTAATAACAATGAGCAGGAACAGGATGACACTCTTGGCACTTGACCCATGCATAGCGTGACACTAAGCCTAGGGTTGGAAATTCTACATTCCCGAGTGGGTGGCCCAAGGTCATGGGATAGATTGTAGCTGTGTTGATGTGGTCTGCTTGAGAATAAGTGATTTTCTCATGCTGCTTGTGTGTTAGTTGAGGGTGATATTAGCCGTTTAGATTTCCTTA
The DNA here is from genome assembly GCF_000696425.1 of Galeopterus variegatus. Taxonomy (NCBI): domain Eukaryota; kingdom Metazoa; phylum Chordata; class Mammalia; order Dermoptera; family Cynocephalidae; genus Galeopterus; species Galeopterus variegatus. The sequence continues at coordinate 5,506 of NW_007747569.1, forward strand.
GGGATACGGTAATGCTGGCTGAGCACTTAGGTTTCTCATGCACACACACAAAAAATGCTCTACAATTTCTTAGATTTTTCCTCCCAAACCAGAGAGGAGGCCCCAATTACATTTATATGCTTTTGATCACTTTGGTATGTGATTAATTAAAAATAATTTCCTCTTTAATTTACTATTACCAGCCAGCTAGTAGAGTTTTAATTCATAGTTTCTCCGTTTTTTAAAAAAAGTCAAACTGTATCTTTATACAATTTATTTATTTATTTTTTAAACATTGATTGCTGCTGTTATTATACAGACATATGTAGGGTAAGAAGTTAAAATTTCTTGCTCCTGCCTGGAATTAACCACTTCTAACAGTTTGGTGTTTGTGCTTCCGAACATCTTCCCATCATGAAATTTCCCATGAAGGTATATAAAGCATTCTATTTAATGGTGTGCCATGATTTAACTCTTTGACTATTGATATACACTTGGGTTATTTCCAAATTTTTGCCCTTATCGTTAATATAGCAGTGAAATTCCTTACACATATACTTTTTTTTTGCATATGTGCAAATATTTCTGTTAGCAAGACACCTAAGTGGAATTGCTGAATCAAAAGATGGTTTATTTAAAATTTTGATATATGTGGCTAAGTTGCCTTCTTAACAGCTTTTAGAAATAGACATTACTCCCAACAATATATGAAAACAACCATTTCCCTATAGCCTTGTCAACATGAGATATGTGAGTCTTTCCCCTGCTTTGGCTGTCTGATGGTATGTCATTGATCTAATTTGCATTACTCTAATAAAAAGGTTGTATATTTTTTTCATATGTTTATTGGTCCCTTGTTTATCTTTTTTGATTGCCCTCTCAATTTCTTTCTTTGGCTTTCTTTCGAGTTATTTTTCTTGTTTTAGGAGCTCTGTATATATTGAATATTGTTCTTTGTTACATATGTTGCAGATATTGTCTCCTAGTCTATCATTTATATTTTGTTTATAGCATTTTTTGTCAAACAGGAATTTTCTATTTTAAACAATCATATTTGTAATTTTTTCCCCCTTTATAACTTTTGAATTTTGTGTCTTATTTTAGGAAGGCCTTCTCCCTTATTTCCTTATAATACTTCTTTAGTATCAAATCCTTATAATACTTTAATACTTTTTTAGTATTATAATCCTTATAATACTTTTTTTAGTTAAAAAAAATTTAGGTTTTTCATCAATTTGGAGTTATAAAAAGTATAAGACAACTTTTTTCCCCATTTGACTATCAAATTATCCCAATATCATTAATTGAATAGTGTATGTTTTTTTCTCATTGATTTCGAATTCTTTGTGTTCTTAATTCCCATATATAGATGCATCTATTTTTGTATTTTCTACTGATCTGTTGATTTGTTTATTCCTACACTCTCATCATACTGTTTTGATATCTGGTAGGGAAAATGCTTCCTTAATTTTTTAAAAAAAATTTAACTAAACTGGAACGTTTATTTACTTTTCCAGAATAACTTTATAATTTGTTAAGCCTTGTCAAACAAGCTTAAGCTTGTTTGAATAGAATTTTATACCTTTGCTTTTATTTTTATATGTGATTTTTTTCATTCAGTAATCTATATCTTTCTTTCCCCTTACATTTCAGAGTCCTGTGTGTGGAAACTCACACGAGTCAGTTCAGTCTAGAAGGGCAGTAATTTCTCATAATATGGATAAAGCTCTGAAAGAAGGTAAGGATTAAATGAGAGTATATAATTACCATGTAAAGCAATTCATTGTGTTCTAAAAGGAAAATAATAATCTCTAGCAGATTTATCTGTCCTGTTTGTCTACATATAACATTAGGAATTTTTTTCTTCTTGAGTTTGTATTTGATGACTAAATAGTGCACATACACTCATGTTTTGGTTGAATGCAAGGGACTTAAACATTTATTGAGTAGGAATTTGTGTGTCACATGAAGCTAGCTACCTGGAGCTAGTTCCTCCATATGAAACACGAATCTGTTCTCTGTTCCCTGAAATAGGCATCAGGAAATATTTTTTTCTTCTAGATACAACCTAGAGAAGGTGTGTTGGGTATAAATGGACTCAGGCTCATTGTGGACAAACTAATTAACCAAATTAAGTGATAGCAGTCTGTCTTACAGAAGAATGAAGAACATGTAAGTGAAGCTTGTATTGAAGAAGGCTAGAGGGGAGATTGTGGAAAGTATAATATGGTTATGTGAGGGGTTTTCAAAATGTTCATGGGAAGATTCATATTGTCTTTTAATTCCATTTTTTTCACAAACTTTGAAATACCCTGGTGTGTCTGAAAGTGGGAATAAATAAGTGTAATTATAAAAATTGAAGTTTAAGGGCCGGCACCATGGCTCACTCGGGTGAGCGCGGCGCTGGTAGCACCGAGGCCACGGGTTCGGATCCTATATAGGGATGGCCTGTGCGCTCACTGGCTGAGCATGGTGTAGACAGCACCAAGCCAAGGGTTATGATCCCCTTACTGGTCAAAGAAAAAAAAAATGAAGTTTACAGAGGTAATATATTTTGAAGATCAAATTAAGGTTTAAAAAGATATTTTTCAGATCAAACTTCTAGAAAACATTGACAGTTTCAGTTATTGTACAGAATAAAAAATCTGAGTTATTCTGGTGAATACATGGTGTTAGATGTGAAGATAAGAGAGAACTGAGTAAGTGATGCATATATAATAGCAAGTATGTTTTACTTGTAGTTCACAAAAATCATCATATTAAAATTTGAAGATGTGTACTACGTAGGTACAGAAACAGTTTGAAATTGTGTCGATTTATAGAAGTTTAGAACTTGGGGGACTATAAACTTTAAAAATATTTCTGTTAGTAAAGTACAATGACTTTTATAAAACTTACTGGATTTAAAATATGACTTTTATTGTCCATAATGTCAAAATCATGGTTTTAAAGAGTATTTATCCTTAGTTGCTTTTACCGAGGCAAGGTTTACATACTTTGAAATGTACAAAGTATGATATTGTATACAATTCAGAAATTTTCATAATTGCACGTAACCAAGTAACCACCACCCCAATCAAAGTAAAGAACATTTCTATCATCCCAGAAAACTTGCCTCATGGCCCTCTTTGGGGGAGGCCTTCATTGTTTGAATTCTACCCTTCATTGTTTGAATTCTATCACTGTAAATTAGTTTTGCTGTTCTTGAACTTTATGGAAATGGAATCAGTCATACAGTGTGTACTCTTTTGTAACTGGCTTCTTTCACTCATCATAATATTTTTTATATTCATCTATATTGTGTATGTGACTTTATTCTGTTATTGATGGGTAGTATTCCATTATACCGATACAACTATATCACAATATATTTATCTTTTCTCCTATTGGACATTTGGGTTGTTTCTAATTTTGGAAACTTAGTGAATAAAGATTCTATAAACAAATATTTCTGTGGACATATGTTTTCATTTCTCTTGGAGAAATACCTAGGAATAGAATTGCTGGGTCTTAGGATAGAAGAAATTGTTAAACTGTATTCCAAAGTGCTTGTATCTCCTTAGACTCCTGCCAGTGATGAGAGTTTCATTTGTTCCATATTATCACCAGCATTTGAGGTTGTTCACTCTTTCTATTTTAGCTATTCCGATGGATGTGAAATAGTACCTTATTGTGGTCTTAGGTTGCATATCCCTGTTGACAGTGATGTTGAACATCTTTTCATGTGTTATTGACCATTTTCTTATCTTTATTTGTGATGTCTGTTCAAGTTTTTCTTTTCTAAACTTACTATAATTTATTTGTAGTTTAAAAAATATACTCTGGGGCCAAGCCCGTGGTGCACTCGGGAGAGTGCAGCGCTGGGAGCGCAGCAGCGCTCCCGCCGCGGGTTCGGATCCTATATAGGGATGACCTATATATATATATATACACACACGCGCACACACACACACATTCTGGATTTATTTATTTTTGTTAGTTATAGAGAGTATTTTCTCATAGTTTATGAATTGCCTTTTATTTTCTTAATAGTGTCTTTGGCAGAAATTTTTTAATTTTGATAAAGTCCAACTTACCAATTCTTTTTTCTCTGTGTTCTTATGATAGGATAATTTTTATTCATCTGTCTTCAAGTTCACTGATCTTTTTTTCTGTCATCTTCATTTTGTAGTTAAGTGCATTTTGTAATTAAGTGAATTTTATTTCAAATATTTACTTTTCATGTTTAGAATTTTTATTAGGTTCTTTTTAAGATTTTGCTTTTCTGCTGAGATTTTCCCATCTGTCACTTATTATGACTGTTTCTGTGTTTAATTCCTTGCACATACTTTTAATAGCTGCTTTCAAGTCCTTGTATGCTAATTCTAACACCTGAACCATCTTGGGATTGGTTTTTACTGATTGCTTTTTCTCTTGATTGTCACTTTTTTGGGTTTCTTCTCATGTGTAGTTATTTTCAATTGTATACTGAACAATGTGTATACTACTTTTTTTAGACATTCTAGATATGTTACCTTGCTCTGAAGAGTGTTGGTTTTTGTTTTAGTATGCAATTGCCTGGAAGATACTTGGTTTTATACATTTTTTTAGGGTGGGTGTTTGGATTTTGTCCTTAGTCTAAGGTGAATCCCTCATTCCTGGGACATAGGCTCAACTCATTCAGTTCATGGCCCTTCCATAATTTCAATGGCTAGCCCATGGTCTCTCCTTTAACTTAGTGAGGGGTGCTGATGAGCTATAAATAGGAGATATCCCTGTGTCTAACACATATTTCTATTACTGAGTTCAATTTTTTTCCAATATTTATTTTTATTAATTCCTAAGCAAAATGTATTATCAGAAGGGTATTTAGAGCTATATTAATTAGCATATGTAATCTGGTTAACAAATGTGATGGGACATTACATAGGTAATATGCCCTTCACATTAAGCCTTTAGCACACTGAACAAGATCTTATTTTAAGGATATTACGTCTCTTATAATTGTTCTTAATTTCCTGTTATAATTTGAAATTAAATTTTAATGAAAAGGAAAATTGCTTCTATTTTCTAAGTATTTTGTGCTGCAGATTTGTTTGCTTACTAGTTAAAAATTCTGTGGCATGCAAACTCTTAGTTTAATAAAACAGCAAGAGAGAGAATTGGAAATGAATTAGCAGCATTTTATTGGCAAGGTAGTGCTCATCACGTCCTTGTTACTTGGCATTGAGATGTCCAGAAGAAGGATATAAAGGCCTCGCAGAGAAGGGACTTCAGAGGTCATTTAGTCAAGCCCACCACCCAAGGAAGTAATGTTTTCTATATCATCCTTGTCCATTGGATATCCAGCTTGTTTAAAACTTTATAGTGGAACGGTCACTGTCGAATGTGGCAACCTCTTGAATAGTTTCAATGTTTTTATTCAGTTTCTTCGTATGTTGAGCAGAAAAAAACAACTTCCTCATGACTTCCACCCATTGATCCTATTTGTGCCTTGAGGAATTTTACTAAGTACAGCCTTTTGCATACTTTTTAGAAAACTAATGTGTTTTAAACAAGCTGGATATCCAGTAGACAACTATGTATTTCAGGTTTCCCATATCTTTTACTCATGTGACTTATCTTGTTCCACCTATGTGTAGGACTACAGTGTGCTGAGTAGAGAGAATGTTTGACTAGTGAAACTTGGCTTTGCTCTTCAAGCAAGTTACTTCACTTCTTCAAGCCTCAATTTCCTGAAGGAACGAAACTCACTGTGTAGGAACCATGGTCTATTTGTTTGTTGCCAATAAATGACATTACAGGATTGGCCCATTCCTGTTTTTACCATAATTTCTTACATCTGGGTCAGAAATCATTTCTATTTTCTTCTTAATAGAATAGTCTAATTAGGGATTAGTTATGGTAACTTTTTGTAAAATCTAGAAAATATAACCATTTATTTGAAGTACCTATCTGGAAGTTAGCAGAAAGTGAGAGTTTTAAGAGATAATTTGTTGGTTGGTTTTGCTTTTGTTTTGCCTTTTCTTTCATGTTCAGTGGTTAGTGATATGAGTATTGATTCCCTCTTACATAGTGGAAGCCCTCTATTAATATTTATTTAACAAATACCAAAAGATTGAGGTAGTATCTTTTTTTCTGTCTTTTACAGATAATTGTTCTCAGCTAGAAGGCACAGTTATCTCAATTATCTTATTCCTATGAATGAGGCTAATGGAATCACTTTGAGAACTTATCTAAACCTTTGTATCTGTGTCTGTGAACAAAATTCTTGATGCTGTATGTATATTTTTGAGCTATGGGATTTAAGATGCTAATTTGTAAATTGTTATAAAGCTCCATTGGAGAAATTCTGGAAATGTGGAAAATATTGGGTTTACTTTTATGGTTGATATGTCAAGAAAAAAGCCATCACAGAATATTAAAATAAGAATAGTGCTTCCTTTGACCTGTGAGAATTTGCAGATATGCGTAATTCTCACATAACATGAATACTGAAGTTCCATTTGCCATTCAGTTTTCTAAGAAACATGGCTCTTCCTCCTACCCCCCAAAAAAAACCCTAAATTATTATTCTTAGGCCTCAAAATTGACCAAGATGAATGAAATAAGCACCAAATTCTAGGCTAAAAAATTATTTGAGAATTATAGGTTACTTGTGTGTATGCCAGGTGTGAAGTAGATCTGGTTCACCATTTATATTTTGTTCCTCAAGATTCCTGGGGATAAAGTAGAGTGCAAACAAGCAAAAAAAATCAGGAGTATAAATTATTTATCTGAGATGGTGTATAGTAACATTTGAAATGAAGCCAAATCAAATTGTGTTTGAAAAATGGAAGAAAAAACTTCGAGAAATAAGAAGTGATTAAAAAAAAAAAATAGGGC
>NW_007747570.1:0-488 GCF_000696425.1 Galeopterus variegatus
CCTGCTCAGCTGCTGGCCGTCGTCTTGTCAACCCTGAGTCTGCGATTCATCACCTGTGAGACGGGGATGACAACACGACCTGGGCCTCAGGATGAGGAGGAATTGGCTAGAGCGACAGGGCACGTGGTGGAGACAGGCGCCTGTTGCTGCTCTACGCACCTGCACCTGCAAAGCTGCTGTCAGAAACGTCAGTGGTGTCATTTTGGTTTCCCAACCCATGCAGGTGGCTAAGCTCGCCTGTTGGTGGAAGAGAGAGCAGCCTCTGGATCANATTATGTCATCTGTGAGCAGAGATAATTCCACTGGTCTCTTTCCTATTTGGATGTCTTTTATTTCCTTTTCTTGCCTAATTGGCCTGGCAATGAGTTTCAACACTGCCTGGACTACAAGAGGCAAGAGCAGCACCTTGCCTTGACCCTGACCTGACGGGAGCTGTCGCTCTTCAAGTGTGACATTGACGTGGGCTTTTCACAAAAGGCCTGCATTAT
>NW_007747570.1:6192-6454 GCF_000696425.1 Galeopterus variegatus
GCTGTTTAGAGCATAGAAAAGTAACTGGTTTTTGAGTCTTGGTTTTCTATCATGCAACGCTGCTAAATTCATTTCTACTTCTAACCATTTTCGGGGTAATCTTTAGGCTTTGCTACATATAAGATTATGTCATCTGTGAGCAGAGATAATTCCACTGGTCTCTTTCCTACTTGGATGTCTTTTATTTCCTTTTCTTGCCTAATTGGCCTGGCGATGAGTTTCAACACTGCGTGGACTCCAAGAGGCAAGAGCAGTACCTCGC
>NW_007747570.1:12139-12346 GCF_000696425.1 Galeopterus variegatus
AACTCTACGATGTTTGCACAGTGAGGAAGTCGCGTACCAACACATGCTCAGAGTGTGTCTCTGTCATTAGGTGACGGTGAATGTGTTTTACTCTTTTGATGCCATTGTATTTGGAGTTATTTTCTTACTTTTCTTTTCAGGTGGTTGCTGTTTAGAGCATAGAAAAGTAACTGGCTTTTGAGTCTTGGTTTTGTATCATGCAACGTT
>NW_007747571.1:0-302 GCF_000696425.1 Galeopterus variegatus
ATTGTCAGTGGGGAAGCTTCTCTGACTCTTTTTGACAGAGATTTTGAAACAGAAATCTCACTAGCCATTTCCCCCATCGGCTATAGTGGGCTTCCACACAGAGGTTGCATACCTCAATTCCTACAGGCTAGATGTGAGAAGGACGTTCTGCTGACTGCCACCTTAGAGTTAAAATGGATTGCAAAAGCTGAACGTCCAGTGAGTGTTTTTGGCAGAGATATACAGGACAATTTTCAAGCCATCTTGAAGGCCTTTTGCAGCGTGATTTCACTTGTATTTTCCAAAAGCAAACTGTTTGGAGC
>NW_007747571.1:3367-5261 GCF_000696425.1 Galeopterus variegatus
CACTTTTCAAGCCAGCTTGAATGCCGTTTGGAGTGTGATTTCGCTTCTAAATTCCGAAAACTAACTGTTTGGAGCTCAACTTCTCTTGTAACTACCTCATCTTCAGTTCAGTGAGTTATGCTGGATTCTAAGTGCGGAATCTTCTATGATGCTTTTTGACAGTGATTTTGAAACAAAACTGTCACAAACTGTTTCCACCATTGGCTCCAAAGCGTTTACACGGACATCGTGCAAACGTGAATTCCTACATGCTAGATGTGAGAAGGACGTTCTGCTGACTGTCACCTTAGAGTTAAACTGGATTGGAAAAGCTGAACGTCCAGTGAGTGTTTTTGGCAGAGATATACAGCACAATTTTCAAGCCTTCNCGTTTCCCCCTTGGCTCCAATGGGCTTCCTCATAGAAGTTGCAAACGTGCATTCCTACAGACTAGATGTGAGAAGGACGTTCTGCTGACTGCAACCTTAGTTAAACTGGATTGCAAAAGCTGAACATCCAGTGAGTGTTTTTGGCAGAGATATACACCACACTTTTCAAGCCAGCTTGAATGCCGTTTGGAGTGTGATTTCGCTTCTAATTTCCGAAAACAAACTGTTTGGAACTCAACTTTTCTTGGAACGACCACATCTTCGGTTCACTGAACTATGCTGGACTCTAAGCGGGGAAACTACTCTCACACTTTTTGACAGAGATTTTGCAACAAAAGGGTCACAAGCCGTTTCCCCCTTGGCTCCAATGGGTTTCCACATACAACTTGCAAACGTGAACTCTTACAGACTTGATGTGAGAGGGACTTTGTGCTGACTTCTAGCTTAGAGTTAAACTGGATTGCAAAAGCTGAACGTCCAGTGAGTGTTTTTCGCAGAGTTATACAACACACATTTCAAGCCTTCTTGAATGCCGTTTGGAGTGTCATTTCGCTTCTAAATTCTGAAAACAAACTGTTTGGAGCTCAACTTCTCTTGAAACTACAGCATCTTCAGTTCAGTGAGTTATGCTGGATTCTAAGTTTGGAAGCTTCTATGATGCTTTTTGACAGAGATTTTGAATCAGAACTCTCACAACACCTTTCCTCCATTGGCTCCAAAGGGTTTACACATACATCTTGCAAACCTGAATTCCTACAGGCTAGATGTGAGAAGGAGGTTCTGCTGACTGCCACCTTAGAGTTAAACTGGATTGCAAAAGCTGAATGTCCAGTGAGTGTTTTTGGCAGAGATATACAACACACTCTTCAAGCCTGCTTGAATGCCTTTTGCAGCGTGATTTCCTTGTATTTTCCGAAAACAAACTCTTTGGAGCTCAACTTCTCTTGTAACTACAGCATCTTGAGTTCAGTGAGTTATGTTTGATTTTCAGCGGGGAAACTTCTCTGACGCTTTTTGACAGAGATTTTGAAACAGAACACTCACAAGCCGTTTCCCCCTTGGCTCCAATAGGCTTCCACATAAAACTTGCAAACGTGCATTCCTACAGGCTAGATTTGAGAAGGACGTTCTGCTGACTGCCACCTTAGAGTTAAACTGGATTGCAAAAGCTGAACGTCCAGTGAGTGTTTTTGCAGAGATATACAGCACAATTTTCAAGCCTGCTTGAATGCCTTTTGCAGCGTGATTTCACTTGTATTTTCCGAAAGCAAACTGTTTGGAGCTCAACTTTTCTCGTAACTACCACATCTTCAGTTCAGTGAGTTATGTTTGATTTTCAGCCGTGAAGCTTCTCTGACGCTTTTTGACAGAGATTTTGAAACAGAACTCTCACAAGCCGTTTCTCCCTTGTTTCCAATGGGCTTCCACATAGAAGTTACAAACGTGCATTCCTACAGACTAGATGTGAGAAAGACGTTCTGCTGACTGCCACCTTAGAGTTAAACTGGATTGCAAAAGCTTAACGT
>NW_007747571.1:5539-7615 GCF_000696425.1 Galeopterus variegatus
TCTTTGGAGCTCAACTTCTCTTGTAACTACAGCATCTTGAGTTCAGTGAGTTATTTTTGATTTTCAGCGGGGAATCTTCTCTGACGCTTCTTGACAGAGATTTGAAACAGAAGTCTCACAAGCTGTTTCCCCATTGGCTCCACTGGGCTTCCACATAGAAGTTGCAAACGTGCATTCCTACAGACTAGATGTGAGAAAGACGTTCTGCTGACTGCCAACTTAAAGTTAAACTGGATTGCAAAAGCTTAACGTCCAGAGACTGTTTTTGGCCGAAATATGCACCACACTTTTCAAGCCAGGTTGAATGCCATTTGGAGTGTGATTTCGCTTCTAATTTCCGAAAACAAACTGTTCGGAACTCAACTTCTCTTGGAACGACCACATCTTCGGTTCACTGAATTATGCTGGATTATAAGCACGGAAACTACTCTGACGCTTTATGACAGACATTTTGAAACAGAAGGGTCACAAGCCGTTTCCCCCTTGGCTCCAATGGGTTTCCACATACAACTTGCAAACGTAAATTCCTACAGGCTAGATGTGAGAAGGACGTTCTGCTGAATGCCACCTTAGAGTAAAACTGGATTGCGAAAGCTGAATGTCCCGTGAGTGTTTTTGGCAGAGTTATACACCACACTTTTCAAGCCTTCTGGAATGTCGTTAGGAGTGTGACTTCGCTTCTAAATTCCGAAAACAAACTATTTGGAGCTCAAATTCTCTTGTAACTACATCATCTTCAGTTCAGTGAGTTATGCTGGATTCTAAGTGGGGAAGCTTCTATGATGCTTTTTGACGGAGATTTTGAAACAACTCTCACAAACCGTTTCCACCATTGGCTCCAAAGGGTTTACACATACAACTTGCAAACGTGCATTCCTACAGGCCAGATGTGAGAAGGACGTTCTGCTGACNTGCCATTTGCAGCGAAAGCAAACTGTTTGGAGCTCAAATTTTCTCCTAACTAACACATCTTGAGATCAGTGAGTTACGCTTGATTTTCAGCGGGGAAGATTCTCTGACTCTTTTTGACAGAGATTTTGAAACAGGAGTGTCACAAGCCGTTTCCCCCTTGGCTCCAATGGGCTTCCACATAGAACTTGCAAACGTGCATTCCTACAGGCTAGATGTGAAAAGGACGTTCTGCTGACTTCTAGCTTAGAGGTAAGCTAGACTGCATAAGCTGAACATCCAATGAGTGTTTTTGGCAGAGTTATACACTACACTTTTCAAGCCTTCTGGAATGCCGTTAGGAGTGTGAATTCGCTTCTAAATTCCGAAAACAAACTGTTTGGAGCTCAAATTCTCTTGTAACTACATCATCTTCAGTTCAGTGAGTTATGCTGGAGTCTAAGGGTGGAAGATTCTATGATGCTTTTTGACAGTGATTTTGAAACAAAACTGTCACAAACTGTTTNCAGAGATTTTGAAACAGAACTCTCACAAGCCGTTTTCCCCATCGGCTATAGTGGGCTTCCACACAGTACTTGCAAACCTGAATTCCTACAGGCTACATGTGAGAAGGACGTTCTGCTGACTGCTAACTTGGAGTTAAACTTGACTGCAAAATCTGAACTTCAAGTGAGTGTTTTTGGAAGAGGTATACACCACACTTCTTAAGCCTGCTTGAATGCCGTTTGCAGCGTGATTTCGCTTGTAGTTTCGGAAAGCAAACTGTTTGGAGCTCAACTTCTCTTGTAACTACAGCATCTTGAGTTCAGTGAGTTATGTTTGATTTTCAGCGGGGAAGCTTCTCTGATGCTTTTTGACAGAGATTTTGAAACAGAAGGGTCACAAGCCGTTTCCCCCTTGGCTCCAATGGGTTTCCACATACAACTTGCAAACGTGCATTCCTACAGTCCAGATGTGAGAAGGACGTTCTGCTGACTGCCACCTTAGAGTTAAACTGGATTGCAAAAGCTGAACATCCAGTGAGTGTTTTTGGCAGAGTTATACACCACACTTTTGTAGCCTTCTTGAATGCGGTTTGGAGTGTGATTTCGCTTCTAAGTTCCGAAAGCAAACTGTTTGGAGCTCAACTTCTCTTGTAACTACATCATCTTCAGTTCAGTGAGTTAT
>NW_007747571.1:8615-10290 GCF_000696425.1 Galeopterus variegatus
TTTCCCCCATCGGCTATAGTGGGCTTCCACACAGAAGATGCAAAGGTGAATTCCTACAGGCTAGATGTGAGAAGGCCATTCTGCTGACTGCCACCTTAGAGTTAAACTGGATTGCAAAAGCTGATCGTGCAGTGAGTGTTTTTGGCAGAGATATACAGCACAGTTTTCAAGCCTGCTTGAATGCCTTTTGCAGCGTGATTTCGCTTGTATATTCCAAAAGCAAACTGTTTGGAGATCAACTTCTCTCCTAACTACCACATCTTCACATCTGTGAGTTATGCTTGATTTTCAGCAGGGAAGCTTCTCTGACTCTTTTTGACAGAGATTTTGGAACAGAAGTCTCACAAGCCATTTCCCCCATCGGCTATTGTGGGCTTCCACACAGAACTTGCAAACCTGTATTCGTACAGGCTAGATGTGAGAAGGACGTTCTCCTGACTGCTAATTTGGAGTTAAACTTGATTGCAAAATCTGAACCTCAAGTGAGTGTTTTTGAAAGAGGTATACACCACACTTCTTAAGCCTGCTTGAATGCCGTTTGTAGCGTAATTTCGCTTCTAGTTTCGAAAAAAAAAACTGTTTGGAGCTCAACTTCTCTTGTAACTACAGCATCTTGAGTTCAGTGAGTTATGTTTGATTTTCAGCGGGGAAGCTTCTCTGATGCTTTTTGACAGAGATTTTGAAACAGAAGTCTCACAAGCCGTTTCCCCCATCGGGTATAGTGGGCTTCCACACAGAACTTGCAAACCTGAATTCCTACAGGCTAGATGTGAGAAGGACGTTCTGCTGACTGCCACCTTAGAGTTAAACTGGATTGCAAAAGCTGATCGTCCAGTGAGTGTTTTTGGCAGAGATATACAGCACACTTTTCAAGCCTGCTTGAATGCCTTTTGCAGCGTGATTTCGCTTGTATATTCCGAAAGCAAACTGTTTGGAGCTCAACATCTCTCCTAACTACTACGTCTTCACATCAGTGAGTTCTGCTTGATTTTCAGTGGGGAAGCTTCTCTGACTCTTTTTGACAGAGATTTTGAAACAGAAGTCTCACAAGCCATTTCCCNGAAAACAAACTGTTTGGAACTCAACTTCTCTTGGAACGACCACATCTTCGGTTCACTGAATTATGCTGGATTCTAAGCGGGGAAACTACTCTGATGCTTTTTGACAGAGATTTTGAAACAGAAGTGTCACAAGCCGTTTCCCCCTTGGCTCCAATGGGCTTCCACATAGAAGTTGCAAACGTGCATTCCTACAGGCTAGATGTGAGAAGGACGTTCTGCTGAATGCCACCTTAGAGTTAAACTGGATTGCGAAAGCTGAATGTGCAGTGTGTGTTTTTGGCAGAGATATACAACACACTTTTCAAGCCTGCTTGAATGCCATTTGCAGCGAAAGCAAACTGTTTGGAGCTCAACTTTTCTCCTAACTAACACATCTTCAGATCAGTGAGTTACGCTTGATTTTCAGCGGGGAAGCTTCTCTGACTCTTTTTGACAGAGATTTTGAAACAGAAGGGTCACAAGCCATTTCCCCCTTGGCTCCAATGGGCTTCCACATAGAACTTGCAAACATGCATTCCTACAGGCTAGATGTGAAAAGGACGTTCTGCTGACTTCTAGCTTAGAGGTAAGCTAGACTGCATAAGCTGAACATCCAGTGAGTGTTTTTGGCAGAG
>NW_007747571.1:11290-12345 GCF_000696425.1 Galeopterus variegatus
CAGTGAGTGTTTTTGGCAGAGTTATACACCACACTTTTCAAGCCTTCTGGAATGCCGTTAGGAGTGTGACTTCGCTTCTAAATTCCGAAAACAAACTATTTGGAGCTCAACTTCTCTTGTAACTACATCATCTTCAGTTCAGTGAGTTATGCTGGATTCAAAGTGGGGAAGCTTCTATGATGCTTTTTGACAGAGATTTTGAAACAACTCTCACAAACCGTTTCCACCATTGGCTCCAAAGGGTTTACACATANTTGTAGTTTCAGAAAGCAAACTGTTTGGAGCTCAACTTCTCTTGTAACTTCAGCATCTTGAGTTCAGTGAGTTATGTTTGATTTTCAGCGGGGAAGCTTCTCTGACCCTTTTTGACAGAGATTTTGAAACAGAACTCTCACAACACGTTTCCCCCTTGGCTCCAATGGGCTTCCATGTAGAAGTTGCAAACGTGCATTCCTACAGGATAGATGTGAGAAGGACGTTCTGCTGACTGCAACCTTAGAGGTAAACTGGATTGCAAAAGCTGAACGTCCAGTGAGTGTTTTTGGCAGAGATATACACCACCCTTTTCAAGCCAGCTTGAATGCCGTTTGGAGTGTGATTTCGCTTCTAATTTCCGAAAACAAACTGTTTGGAACTCAACTTTTCTTGGAACGACCACATCTTTGGTTCACTGAACTATGCTGGATTCTAAGTGGGGAAACTACTCTGACACTTTTTGACAGAGATTTTGCAACAAAAGATTCACAAGCCGTTTCCCCCATCGGCTATAGTGGGCTTCCACACAGAACTTGCAAACCTGAATTCCTACAGGCTAGATGTGAGAAGGACGATCTGCTGACTGCTAACTTGGAGGTAAACTTGATTGCAAAATCTGAACCTCAAGTGAGTGTTTTTGGAAGAGGTATACACCACAATTCTTAAGCCTGCTAGAATGCCGTTTGCAGCGTGATGTGATTTCCTTGTATTTTACGAAAACAAACTCTTTGGAGCTCAACAGCCTTCACTAGAGCAATGCTGAGTGGAAATGGGAGGTTAGAGTGGCAGAAGTGAAACCC
>NW_007747572.1:0-405 GCF_000696425.1 Galeopterus variegatus
TGGGGAGGAGAGCAACATATACCACATTTGACTGTGCTACTCCAGCCTATGTATCTAATTAACCTTCAAATGCATTTTTTATGTATCAGATAATCTTCATCTTTGTTTCCTGGGACCACTTCTTACGTCATTTTCAATAGCAATGAGGACCCAGGCAGGAGACAGAAATTACATGAGTTATTTAAACAAAGAAAATAAAGCACTAAAAATTAGATATTGAAGAATGGAAAGGACACAAGAGAACAGAAAGAAATCGTGGGTGTACTTACATTAGTAAGGAGCTACACCCCTATGATTATGGGGTCATCATTAAGTATTAACACTTAAAACCTTGAAGACTGGGTCCTACAGACTCTGAGGACTCTGAGGGTGGCTGGGTTGCTGCTTAGCTGGTAATGATGTTTC
>NW_007747572.1:5673-6363 GCF_000696425.1 Galeopterus variegatus
ATGAATGTGAAAGTGTATTCAAATATTAAAATAATAATGTAAATTATGTAGCAAAATATCAGCATTTATGCAGAGAACTTTAAATCTGCTTTATGGAGAAAGATAAGAGCAAAACTAATTAAAGTGGTTTCCAAATGATTCAAAATGTCTGTTGTGCCCAGGGTCATTGGATGTCTGCTAACATAAAAGGGTACTTACAGTTTTTGACCAGGTAGAAAAAAGAAAAGAGTACGTCCTTTAGAAAACCTTTTTAGTCTTTTGGGGTATATATATATATATTTTCTTTTATGTAAGAGAGAGGCAAACAGATAATACTCTAATACATAAAAGTTATCTTTGGAAGGGAAGACAAAATATGTAATGATGTAATCTTTACTAATTGTATATTAGATACAATCTTCTTTAAAACTAAATGGGATTTTTCTTATATGTTTTTAATGATTGCATATGGAAAAGTAATTTAAAATATTAAAGCTTATTCTAAAAGGATAAATGATATGCGTACATATACATAAAAAGTGAAAAATAAAAGAAATAAATATGACCATTTGCTAAATACTTATCAATAGCTTTCTAAGCTTTCAGATTGGCTTTGAAAAAAGTGCATGCCAAAAATATGACAAAAGGGGACTATGTTTAAAAATGACTAAGAACTTTGGTAAGAAAATGTTAAAATCCTGAGAAAGAAGC
>NW_007747572.1:11742-12344 GCF_000696425.1 Galeopterus variegatus
GCGGGAGCGCCGCCGCGCTTCCCAAGCGGCACACGTATCCAGTGCGCCACCGGGCCGGCCCCTAAAGGTGTATTTTATAAAATTCCCATGCTCCTTCAGATACGTGCTTAAGGAAATATGATACATTTGGGAAATAATCAGGACCCAGAACCATTCACAGAATTCAGTTCAAATGCTCCATTTTAAGTGAAAATCTTCATTCGTACAGAAAATTATTCTTAAATCTTTTTCTCTCCAATTTCACAAGATATCATTTCCAGTTTATAGCTTACCACTTATTTTTGTTTATGGTATTTTTTGAATATGTAAATTTTTTAAATTTTTACATATTCAAAAAATGTTATTATTTCTACTCTGATCTTCTTGGTGGCTTTTTTATGAAAAGGCCCTCTGAAGACAAGCTATGTCGTCAGCAATAGTTTGCTTTAATTTTTTTATACTACCTTATGATTTTATCAATCTGAATTTTATTTTGATATGTGATTTCAAATAAAAGTCAAGTAATATTTTTTCCATAAGTTAAGTCACTAATATTAACTGGTGGTTGACTAAACCACCATTTTCCAAAAGATCTGAAAGGGCATCCTCATTAAATGTTAAAA
>NW_007747573.1:0-263 GCF_000696425.1 Galeopterus variegatus
CAACAAATATGTGGCCTTTCATTTCTATGCACTTGATGCTACCTCCTTAATTCTTAAGTCGCTCCTTTCTCTGTATTGTTTTATGCAATATATCTGGCTAAACCTTCTCTTGGATAGTCATTACTACATTATATATGCTAAATTATATTTTCAAAATATTTGTGGATCAAAATCTGATAATACACTTGTGAAGAGATTGTATCACAGTGGTGAGAACTGCGGGCCTGGGAAGCATTCAGCTTTCTTACTTGGCTACAGATGTA
>NW_007747573.1:5719-6602 GCF_000696425.1 Galeopterus variegatus
CCACGTGTCAGCTCAAGTTTGGGGGTTCCCAACGGTGCTGGGAAGGCCAGGGGAGCAGAGACTCCCTCCGTTTCCTCATTCATCAGATATTCCTGGACACCTTCTTTGTGCCAGCGAGTAATGCCCAGAGCAGACAGCACCCTCCTGCCCTGATGGACAGGTAATTCCAGCAGGGACGGGGCAGGGACCCAGACAGAGGAGGGTGTCAGATTTCCCTGAAGAAGGGAAAGGTGGTCACACCAGTGATTGAAGGCTCCCCCAACAGAGGCTTTTGCCAGCCCCTTCTTGGTTTCCAGTACCATCTCTGCCAGGGCTGCCATACTGAACATTGGAGGGGCTGGTCTATGGACAGGCAGGGGTAGAGGAAAGAAGACTGCAACTCACACAGGGGAGCCCTGGGAGGGCAGCATAGAGGGATAGGCCAGGCCTCNTTTACTGTAAATATAGTTTAAACAAAACATTAGGCTGTGAACCTGACAACAGAGACTCAAAGCCCCTTATTTACCAAGAAAGACCTCAAGAACTGCTAATTCTTATGACCATTCCTAAAACTATGGCTCTCTTACCTTTAAAGGATAGAAGTGATAATTGGCCTTAGGAACCAAAAATTTGGTGCAACTCCAAGTAAAAGTAATAAACCTACCCCTATCCCTAACAATATTCTCACTTGCTATTCTCGTCACCTCCATCATCCCCACCCTGACCAACACGCACAAACACTACCCCCTATGACCACTGTCTTCTCCTCCCACCTGTTGGAAAAATGCCCTAATTACGGCTGAGCTCGGTCCATCCTACTTCCAGATCTGGTAAAACCAATTGAACAAGCATGTTTTGAGCAAATACCTTGGCCCAGCACTGTCTTGGGTAGTTGAGACATTCA
>NW_007747573.1:12132-12344 GCF_000696425.1 Galeopterus variegatus
CAACATATAAAGTAAAAAGAGATTATATTATAATAAAACACATAATTTTATACTCCAAAAATTGGTTTTTGTTTGCGTTTTGGCAGCTGGCAGGTATTGGGGTCCAAACTCTTAACCTTGGTGTTAGCAACAGAATGCTCTAACTAACTGAGCCAACTGGCCAGCCCCAGAAAAGTATTTAAAGAGAAAATATTTCCAAGAATTAAGTATCC
>NW_007747574.1:0-552 GCF_000696425.1 Galeopterus variegatus
TAAAGAAAGAGAAGATGATTATTGTAAGGCTAGGCTAGTAAGTGTACATGCAGCAGACATTTCCAGAACAAAAAGAAATATATATCAATACTGGGACAGGACAGGTAGCTCAAGGAAGAAGGGAAATGTGTACAATGGGATTTTGTTCATAATGCTGGAACAATATCCAAGAAAGCAGCAATAGATGTGGAAATTATTTCTTTGTAACCACAGTTAAGGATGACAAATGTGATGTAGTCAGTTATCATGTAAGGTATGTTCTTCTCAAATCTGATGAAAAAAAAAAAAAAAGAAAAGTAAAAGATGCAGCATGATCTGAGTTAAGCCCAAAGGCAATGAGATGTTGCATGACTGAACCTCATCAGGTAGAGGTGGTGGTGGAACACAGTGATCAAGCAAATAGACCCTCATGAAACTCTAAGGACACAGATGAGAAGAAAAGGAGGCTCAAGGGATTTTTCACAAACATGGCAGTGAAATAATGAGGGGAAATGAGAATTAGATCCATGTGGGCATAAAGGACAGCAGCTTTCAAACAAGCAAAAGCCAAGG
>NW_007747574.1:3964-5166 GCF_000696425.1 Galeopterus variegatus
AACAAATACGAGTTATAGACATTGTATTAACTTCTCTACCCTCCTCTAAGTTTTTTGTATCAAATACAATACATAAAATTTTACAAAATGTTATTCTTCTCCAATAATCTTAAAAGAGAAGAAAAGCAATTGGCGTGCTAAAATTCCAAATGGAATTTGGGTGCTTGTAAATTCCACAGAACATAACCAACTTCCTTGGGTTTTGAGTTGTGTGTTTTCTTCATAATCTATCTCTTCTCACCTTGACCCTGTGCTTTTGAGAATAATGTTTCATTTACTCTTCAATTCCCCAAGCTGAAAAATGGTGTAACATTCCCTCATTGTCACTTTTCTATCAACACAACACATCTAAAGCATCTATTACTCTGTGAAGGCATTCATTCTTCTGCCCTCAGAAAAATTCGAGGATCTGTTATCTCTCCTCTGTTTCACTGTACACTCTGTCTTCCATGATACTGGTATCACGTTGCAGAGTCATTGAAGTGTTATTGTTGATTTATCTGTCTTTGCCACAAGACTTGAATGCAGTGATTATGTCTTTTACCTCTCTGTCCATCCTAAATGTTTTATTTTCTGATAATAGGTATGTGTTGAATAGAGACCAAAAGAAAGGGCTCAAGTAACTGTACTGCATTTTCAGTCTGATGGGTGAGACTTAATGAAAGTAAGCAGAAAGTAAAAAGAAAAACAAAATCATCCTGAAATATCTTGGAAAAAAATAGTTTAAATCCTGACATGTCTCTAATATACCCTTGGCTATTGAACAATAAAATCAGCTAAACTAAAGAAAGAGCAGATGATTATTGTAAGGCTAGTAAGTGTACATGCAGCAGACATTCCCAGAACAAAAAGAAATATACATCAATACTGGGACAGGACAGGTAGCTCAAGAAAGAAGAGAAATGCGTACAATGGGATTTTGTTCATAATGCTCGAACAATATCCCAGAAAGCAGCAATAGATGTGGAACTTATTTCTTTGTAACCACAGTTAAGGATGACAAATGTGATGTAGTCAGTTATCATGGAAGGTATGTTCTTCTCAATTCTGGTGAAAAAAGAAAAGAAAGAAAAAGAGGCAGCATGATCTGAGTTCAGCCCAGAAGCAATGAGATGTTGCATGACTGAACCTCATCAGGTAGAGGTGGTGGTGAAACACAGTGATCAAGCAAATAGACCCTCATGAAACTCTAAGGACACAGA
>NW_007747574.1:5695-12341 GCF_000696425.1 Galeopterus variegatus
TGATCTGTCTCTCTTTGCCTCAAGACTTGAATGCAGTGAATATGGCTTTTACCTCTGTGTCCATCCTAAATGTTTTATTTTCTGATAATAGGTATGTGTTGAATAGAGACCAAAAGAAAGGGCTCAAGTAACTGTACTGCATTTTCAGTCTGATGGGTGAGACTTAATGAAAGTAAGCAGAAAGTAAAAAGAAAAACAAAATCATCCTGAAATATCTTGGAAAAAAATAGTTTAAATCCTGACATGTCTCTAATATACCCTTGGCTATTGAACAATAAAATCAGCTAAACTAAAGAAAGAGCAGATGATTATTGTAAGGCTAGGCTAGTAAGTGTCCATGCAGCAGACATTCCCAGAACAAAAAGAAATATACATCAATACTGGGACAGGACAGGTAGCTCAAGGAAGAAGAGAAATGTGTATAATGGGATTTTGTTCATAATGCTGGAACAATATCCAAGAAAGCAGCAATAGATGTGGAAATTATTTCTTTGTAACCACAGTTAAGGATGACAAATGTGATGTAGTCAGTTATCATGGAAGGTATGTTCTTCTCAATTCTGGTGAAAAAAGAAAAGAAAGAAAAAGAGGCAGCATGATCTGAGTTCAGCCCAGAAGCAATGAGATGTTGCATGACTGAACCTCATCAGGTAGAGGTGGTGGTGAAACACAGTGATCAAGCAAATAGACCCTCATGAAACTCTAAGGACACAGATGAGAAGAAAAGGAGGCTCAAGGGATTTTTCACGAACATGCCAGTGAAATAATGAGGGTAGATGAGAATCAGATCCATGTGGGCATAAAGGACAGCAGCTTTCAAACAAGCAAAAGCCAAGGCAAAGGGTAAAAGAAATAAGTTATGTGCCTGGAGATTTGGAGTTCAAAGAGCAGTGGCCCAGGTGCTGGTCAACTAGGCTTTTAATTTCATTTCCACCACTGACTTCTCATGTGATTTTGACAAGTCGATGGATTTCTTTTCTCCTCTGACGTTTGATGTGTAAAATGAAAGTGTTTGACTGAATGACAGCTGAACCTTAACTGCATGACAGTTTCCCGTTCTCAACTCTTCCTCAGGGACATGAAGCCATGATGTTCCTGGATTCTGTGGGTGCCACACCCTACTACTACAATTCTTGGCACATAGTACATGTTGAACAGGGGTTGTCAAGTAGGAAACAAGACAGTTACTTTTGGTTCTGTTCTCTGTGCTTTAAAGATAATAGCCAAAAATTACAAATAATGACTGGCCCTCTGTTTAATGTGGTGTGGAGGAATGTAGGATTGGTAAGATTGAGAAAGACCAGGGAACTTACACAGGGCAAAAGGTCTCAGTGAAGATAAGAGATTTGAGGCAGAACAGGGATTGTTCAAAGAGCAAAAGCCCTGAGCACAGCAAAGATCTTCAAGGATGTTCTGCTAGATTAGATAAGAACATTAAGATCATTTCTTATACAGCTTCACTCCCTTTCCTTTGTTTCTTACGATGCTTTCCAGAGAATGCCCCATAGCCAATTACTTTTCATTCCTTTGATAAATGATTAAGTTGTTTTTTCTCTTGTATTTCCTTGTCTTTACAATAAAAGCTGAAACAAATACCAACTGGGGGCTGTGCCACGTTTCTCCCTTCTTGAGGTTGTTTTTCTCACTGCAGTCCCTGAGGGCTTCTCATTGCTCTTCATATTCGGGCTCTGAGTAATCTTTCATCTGCAACACACAGCAAGAAGTGATAATGTGGTTTAAGAGCAAGTGAGGAATCCCTCTCTTCCCACAACTAATTGCTCAGAAAAGCTATTCTTTAAGTAGCTGCTGTGAGGGAGTTTGGCTGAAAATTTCTGAAACCAATGACCATATAAAAACGTATGTTTACCGTGCTAGCTAACTGTGGTTGGTAAATAAATGACACTCTGGCTCGTAACTTGTTGGTTCAGAAGATAAAGTTGAAAGATAGTACTGCTTCTTGCTAGGCATATCTATATGGGCTTGGAAGATATTAGAAGAGGGAAAAGAAGGCCATTCTTAGGACTTGAGTCTAAGCAGTGTCCTAACCTGCTTACTAAAGAGTCCAGAAATAGTATTAGACTAAAGAGCCCAGAATTAATTTTTTTATCCTTCTATGCACCTGTGAATAAAAAGGTGCCCTGATTTCTATTCTGCAATTGTTCTAGAAAGCCATGTCATGAGTATTTTGCTGTTAGTGTTTCCTCCTGTGAACTTTGGACCTCACTGCCATTTTAAATTTCGAATGTAATAATAAAAACTAGGTACCATGCATAGTGCCTAATATTTAGTAGGCACTCAGTAAAAGATAATTATGATCATGAAGAAATATATAATCATCACCATCTTTTCACAAAAGGAAGTGGAATTTTACAGAGACTGAGGTATGCTTCATGTCGATAATGTTTTCATCTCTCACAGTGTTTTATGTTTGCATGTGTCATTTTATTACAAAATATTATGCAAACTGAGAAATGTCCTTTAAGTATCCTAGTAAACTTTATCAATATGTTTTTATTACATCAATATTTTGTGAGAGAGAAAAGTTACATCAACTGCAAATCTTAAATTAAGACCCACCTCATGACCACCAAACCACATGGTAAATTCCAGATTGGATTCCTCTGAAGACCAAGTGAATGAACTCAAGTGCATCTTTCCTCTAGTTGTACGATGAAGGCCCTTTCTTCCTTGGGAAGACAAGAGGAGGATTTTGAACAGCATTTCTTGGTGGAAAAGAGGGGATGATCAGGGTGCTTGTTCATAATCCATTGTAAGTGGTCTCCCTGCTACATTTCTCTCTTTTTCTAATAGAGATTTTCAAACAGTTCATGGAACGATTAGTATTATCTTTTAATTCCATTTCTCCACAAACTTTTTAAAGTGCCTCATACATCCTACATAAAACTGCAAGATTGATCTTCCCAAACACTGTTCAGATCATGGGTATTTCCTGCTCAAAATCTTCACCAGCTCTCCAGAGCTCACTGAATAAACTTTTAATTCACAGAATTAAGACAGACTTTGAGTTGACTGTCCTCAGGAAACTACTGATCTCACCAATTATTTGCACACAAATCTGTATGTGTGTTTATCCCACTGTCTGGCTTCTCCTGGAGCACTTCCAGGGTCAGGAAACTTACTAACTACTCTGTTTATACTCTGTTCTGTTACTTACAGTGTTCTCAAATTTATTCATAAACTTATCTCCTAGCTGCTGCTAGAGAGACACACAAAATAACATTCCTTTTTCATATACAAAAGAGAGAGATTTTAGACCTCAGGCATCCTCTAAAGCTCCTCTCTTCTTTTAATCCAGACATTTCCTCAGCCAGTTTCTGCTGTCCCTACCCATGTTTCAGGTTTCACTCTAAAGTGGCTCTTTCCATAATTCCTCCAGTCCCTTTTCCCAAAAGGAAGCAATTTTTCTGCTATACTCACCCTGTGAATATAGCATTCCACGTTCATGACCTCTCCCTGTAATGCTTATTACTTTCTACGTTTACTTATAGAAGTATTTTATAAAATGTGTTCTATGCAACAGTATTATCACTAGTGGCCAATAGTGGTTAGTAAGGGGGAAAAGTCACATAAAACAATGAACATGTGCTTCCTATGCTTAAAATAGATACATAGGATCATCAGAGTATTTTCTTCTAAACTAACTTAATCATAGAACCCTGGGTTTCATTAGATCTCCCATGGCAGTATCTTTGGGATCGGTTGACTAATCGTGATGTGTATGTCTCGTCTCTCTTACTGGAATAGGAAGTTATTAATGGTCTGGTACATGTCACATATATCTTTGAGACTGCCACAGTGATTCATCACCACCACATATGTGGTAGGAATCAAAAATGTTTGAATAATCAAGTTATTAATAAATTAATAGGCAATGGATGAGTTTTCCATCCTCATTGAGTTCTCACAGATATGTGAGATTTTCTTTACTGTTATTAAAATTATGGAAATAAAACTAATCCTTCTCTTTTTAATCTTATATTCTTTTGCTATTTTCTTCTTGTCCTTCTCATTGTACTACCCTTTTAGATATAACAAATATTTGACTACCTAGTATGTGCCAGAAGATGTATTTAATATTTTCCATGCATTGTGACCTTTACTACCCTCAATAGTTCTATGACATAGGAATTACTATCCTAATTTACAGATAAGAAAAATTAGATTTTTTTTTTATTGTAACATAGTTGATTGTGCATATCTGTGGGGTATGCAGTTGAATATCAGTACCTGTTTGCAATATATGATGCTCAAATCAGGATAATTAGTACATTCAACACAATACAATGTAATCATTTTTCATGGCCCTTTATCAATTTCTCCCTTAACCCTCTCCCACTTCCCATTTCTCACCTCTAGTAAACTCAGTTCTGTTCTCTTCTTTTGAAAGTTCAGTGTATTATTGTGATTGCTAATTGCTTCTCTCTCTCTCTCTCTTACTTAGCTCTGACTTCTGAGTGAGGACATGTGGTATTTCTCTTTCTGTGCCTGACTTATCTCACTTAACATGATTTTTCTCTAAGTTCATCCATGTTGCTGTGAATGGTAGAATTTCATTCTTTTTTATGGCAGAATAGTATTCCATTGTGTAAATATGCCACATTACACAATAATCATGGAAATACAGGTATTGCTTCAACATGATGATTTCCATTCCAGTGGAATTGCTGGATCATATGGCAGTTCTATCTGTAGTTGTTTGAGGAACCTCTGTACAATTTTCCACAATGGTTGCACCAATTTACAGTTCCACCAACAGTGTGGGAATGTTCCATTTTATGTGCACCCTCACCAGCATTTGTTATTCTCTGTATTTTTGACAATAGGCACTCTAACTGGGGTGAGCTGATATCTCAATGTAGTTTTGATTTGCATTTACCTGATGCTAAGTGATGTTGAGCATTTTTTTATGTGTCTGTTTGCCATTTGTATATCTTCCTTTGAGAAATGCCAATTCAGTTTTTTTGCCCATTTTTTCATCAGGTTATTTTTTTTTTCTTTACTGTTAAGTTGGGTTCCTTGTATTCCCTGGATATCAATCCTTTGTCGGATGTATAGTTTGCAAATATTTTCTTCCAATCTGTAGGTTGTCTTTTCACTCTGTTCATTGTTTCTATGGTTGTGTGAAAGCTTTTTAGTTTGATATGGTTTCATTTGTTTATTTTTCCTTTTGTTGCCCATGCTTTTGGGTTCTTATTCATAAAGTCATTACCCAGTCCTACTTCCTGAAGTGTTTACCATATGTTTTCCTTTAGGAGTTTTATATGTTCGGAACACATATTCAAGTCCTTCATCCATTTTGAGTTGGTTTTGTATATAGCAAGAGATACAGGTCTAGTTTCTTTCTTCTACATAGGGATGTCCAGTTTTACCAGCACCATTTATTGATGAGGTAGTCTTTTCCTCTTGTATTTCCAAAGATATTCTTGGTGCCTTTGTCAAAGATCAGTTAACTGTAGGTATTTGTGTTGATTTCTGGGTTCTTTGTTCCATTGATCTATGTGTCTGTTTTTATGCCAGTGCCACACTGTTGTGGTTACTACAGCTTTGTAGTATAATTTGAAGTCAGGTAGTGGTAGCGTTATGCTTCTGGCTTTTTTTTTTTTGCTCAGGATTGCTTTTGCTATTTGGGGTCTTTTATTGTTCCATATGAATGGTAAGATTGTTTTTTTCTATGTCTGTGAAGAACATGATTGGTATTTTGATGGGGATTGCATTAAATCTATTATCTATAGATCCCTTTGGATAGTATAGACATTTTCACAATATTAATTCTTCCAACCAAACAACATGGAATGTCTTTCCATCTTTGTATCCTTTTTATTTTCTTTCAAAAGTGAATTTCAGGTCTCATTGTTGAGATCTTTCACCTCTTTGGTTAAATTGATTCCTAGGTATTTTATTTTTTTGGTAACTATTGTAAATCAGCTAGCTTTCTTGATTTCTTTTTTCTGCTACTTTGTGGTTGGAGTATAAAAACACTACTGATTTTTGCATGTTGATTTTTTATTATGCAACTTTACTGAAATAGTTAATCAACTTTAGGATCTTTGTTTGTAGTTTTTAGGCTTTCCTGTACATAGGATCATGTCATCTGCAGACAGGGATAGTTTGACTTTATCTTTTCCAACTTGGATGCCCTTTATTTCTTTCTCTTACCTGATTGCATTGGCTACTACTTCTAACACTCTGTTAAACAGGAGTGATGAGAGTGGGCATTCTTGTCTTTTTTCCATTCTTAAGGGAAAATGTTCAGAGAAGTTGGTGAATTCCTTAAGATACTCCAACTAGTAAATAACATGGCCAGAATCCAAACCACAGGATATCTAAGTCCAAATCTCCTGTTATTTCCTGCAAAACTGTCCCATTGAAGTATGTAACTATTCTTTCTTTTGTGTTTTGTTGAGCATACAGAAGATATGTGTTGCTAATAAAATGTGAGACTAATGCCTTTACATACATGAATCTTGGAATCTGGGCCATCAAACAGTGATAGGTTAAATAAAAGATTCAGCAGAAATAGTCCATCCAACTTCTGACATTTTTTTTTTTTACTTCAGACTTTTCACAGCTTAAAGATCATGTGAAATCATGTGGATTCATGCAAATGAAGAAATTTTCCTGCCAA
>NW_007747574.1:12840-13606 GCF_000696425.1 Galeopterus variegatus
TTTTCTTATCTCTCCCAATGTGCACAAAATGGTCTGTGATAATTTCAGACTTCTTGATATAAGATTCATTGGAACATTGTATCCACACCTCAAAATTCAAACCACATATGTTAAAGAAAAGTGAGACTTGAGAGAAGAAAAGGGCACAGTGATTTTGTTATACAGTCCGATTATGCTGAGAGAAATGGTTTTAGTCTATTTATTCAGTATAGAAGTTCGTGTTTTATGCCTGATGAAACTACTTCTCTATCCACACAGAATAGCTCAGGGGATAGCACTTGACCCAAAAGGGACCAGTTGATAACGCGACCTAAAATATGAGGTTGTTTGAAGTGAGAGATTTGCCCAATAGGCAAGACACTGGCTAAATCAAATGAAATAGTTTCTTTCTCTTCAGGTCTTTAAATGTGAGCTGCCACATCAGCCATGTATTGCTTCAATAATATTGCAAAACGACTATTTTGTAAGATTTAAAGATTCATCTGATGGTGGGACATGACACTAACATTCAGATGAAAGGGAATGGGAACAGAAGGCTGGAGTTTGTAGGGGATGACTTACCTATGGCAATCGGGATGCAATTATCTAGGCTCTCAAGCTCCTTGTGGACTGGCTATTTTAAATAATTTCTGCAGGCTCTGGAGTATGGGGCTGACCCTAGTTGTCTGGTGCCTGGCCTCAGCATAATTAGGTTGGGTGTGCATATAAGAGCCAGATAAGGGAATTGGTTGGGGTGTGAACTTAATTAGCTACTCAAGAAGGGGAA
>NW_007747575.1:0-576 GCF_000696425.1 Galeopterus variegatus
TAGATAAATGAGCTCATTTTTTAGGATAAAACCATCATTGCCTTTACCAGTCTTACCCCACCGGGGCTCCTTGCTGCCATGCCAGCCTTCTCCAGCACATTTGAATACTTACATGTGTCTATAAAACCCACGACAGGATGTAGACATAGCACTGTATGTGTAGATATGGCACATAAGGTACATATAACAGCTCTTTCCACATATACAGTTTCCTAAAACATAAGTGGGGTTTAGCTGCACCCACACTGTTCTGTGACTGTACGCTTTCCCTCGGGAGCAGCCCAGACTGCTGACCAGGTCTGAGCTGACGCGGCCAGGGAGTACGGTACAGCAGGCCCCCAAGTTGCCCTCTGGAGGGAGGAAGCCAGCGGATGAGACCAGAGGGACAGTTCTGTGCATGAGGGTCCAAGAAAAGCTTCCTAGAGCAAGGACTCTCCAAGCTAGGTCTTGAGGGATGACTCGAGTTCACCAAGCATTCGGGATGGAAAAGGACATTCCAGGCAAAGGAAGCAGCCTGTACGCAGAGACACATCCCCACTGGCTGAACCTAAACCTCCAGTGACTCCTCATCAGCAG
>NW_007747575.1:5829-6888 GCF_000696425.1 Galeopterus variegatus
AAATCCCCATCCTGGACACCCCCAGACCCAGGAGTGAGAGTCGAGGTCGAGAGAGGCACCCCGTGCTCGCCCCCCACCTCCCATTTGGGGCATAGGCTCCTGGGTGTTAGGGCACCTGGGCTCCTGGACGGCAGAAGAGGGCCAGAGCTCCCCATCAACCTGGCAGGGGAGGCCTCCATCTGCCCTCTGGACAAAGCTGGTCGAGAAAACCAAACAGAAGCCTCAGAAAGTGCTGTCTGTCGGTAAAGAAAGCAAGTGCCCAGGAAGCGAGGAAGCGACCCCCTCCTTCATCGGAGGGGCCTTTGATCCCTGCCTCCACCTGTGGCGTCGGAGGCCCTCGTTCTGTGATGTCCCGCTCCTGAGAGCAACCACAGGGGAAGCGGTGACCGCCCTCCTCTCTGCTGCTCACTGCCAGTCCTGTGTTCGGGCCACGGATATGATGACACCATGAGCTGCGGAGGAAGGGACACGTGAGTTTCGCAGGATGGACGTGGACTTGGATCATTGCAGCAGCCCAGAGCCCCCGGGATGGGATTTGTGACTGACGGTCGGGTTGAATCCGTGTCGCTTTCCTGCAGGAAAACCCCAGTTGTGTGGGTCCAGGGACAAGGCCGACAGTGATGTCCGTCTGCACTCGCCTCGCTCCCCTGGCAGCCCCGTGAGGCAGGCTCCTCGTTTGTCCCCGTTTGGCAGGCGGGAGAACAAAGGCTGGGCTGCCTGGGCTTGCACTACCTCTCACTGGGAGCAGGTGGCTCCAGCCGGGGCTCCCAGCAGCAGGGTCACGCGGGTCTCAGCATCCGCGGCGGGCAGCGACACTTCTGCTGGCCTTGCCCGTGCCACCCAGGGCTGGTTGGTTGTTTGGCGCGTGCTGACGGGTCCCAGATGGCCTTGCTCACCTGATGGCAATCATCTGAGCTGTCCAGGTGATGCTCCCTCTGCTTCCTCGTGATGGCGGAAGATGCCCAGAACTCACATGACATCACTTCCTGCACATCCCATTGGTCAAAGCAGGGTGGGGCCAGCCCTGTTTGTGGGGCCGGACCCCACATCTGATGGGAG
>NW_007747575.1:12109-12341 GCF_000696425.1 Galeopterus variegatus
AACCCTTGACTTGGTGTTGTCAGCACCACGCTCTCCCAAGTAAGCAAACCAGCCATCCCTACATAGGGATCCAAACCCGTGGCCTTGGTGTTATCAGCACCACGCTCTCCCATGTGAGCCATGGGCTGGCCCTTCTTGTATGTTTTTTAAAGCAAATCCCAGATGCCAGGTCATTTCACCTCTGAGGACTCAAAAAGAACAGCAGTCAGCTCTTCCCAGGCGTGGGCGGGCC
>NW_007747576.1:0-991 GCF_000696425.1 Galeopterus variegatus
GTCTTTGCAGGTATATAAAAAGCAAATTGAGTTTTGTATATCAATTTTTTCAACAACTGTGCTAAATCTTCTTATTATCAGTTTATCTGTAGATTCTTTTGTATTTTCTTCATAATTATATTATTATTGATTACTAAGATTTTTCCTTTACTGGTAAATATGCCACTCATTCTTTTTTTTTTTTTTTTGTCTTATTATACTAGGTAGTAAATTTGTAAGTATTGAATTAAACAGGTGATAGTGAACACCTTTTCTTTGTTCCTGCTCATAAAGTGGATTCTTTCAACAGTTCACCATTAAGTATCAAATTTACTATAGGTACTTCCTCTATAATACTTATTGCATTAAAGATGTTTCTATCTATTTCGAATTTGATAAGAGTTTTTATCATGAATCGCTGTTAAATTTTATCAAATATGTTTCTCTACATTTATTACAGTATCATTATGAACCTTTAATATGTTTATGTAATATATTACATTAATAGATAATCAAATGATGACCAAAGTTATATTCCTGGGATAACCCCAACTTGATCATGATATGTTTTCATTTTTATATATTTCTAGATTTAGTGAGCTAACTTGTTTTTTATACTTTTGCATTTATATTTATGAGTGAGATTGGCCTGTAATTTTCCTTTTTGTGTTGCTCTGATTTGCTTTTGGTATCAAAATTTGCCAACCTCATAAATAGGTTGGGTAGCATGCCATCTTCTATACTCTGGAATACTCTTCTTTCATATTCTGGAATGATTTGTATAATATAGAAAGAGCTGAGCTATAAATCATCAGAGCCTGGTGGTTTCCATTTTGGTGTTTCTATTTTAATTAATGATTCAATTTTTAATGATTTTAAATATTAAAGTTTTTTAGTTATTTCTGAATCAATTTCAGTGAGTTATATATTTGTAAAAATTTTGCTGTATGTTTTGGTAAGTTATGTACTTCAAAGTTTTTAAATGTCTTCTTAGAAGGTTGTTTGAAATATC
>NW_007747576.1:5081-7552 GCF_000696425.1 Galeopterus variegatus
AAAAAAAAAAAAGTGATGTGTCATCAAACTCACTCAAAAAAATAGCCCTGACTCTGGCCTCTCTCACCAGATTAGTGACGCCTCCATCCGAGCTCAGGAAACTAAGCTGGTGGGAAGAGATCTATAAATGGACAGCCAGCCTCTCTCTCCTTAGTAAAGTCAGCAAAAGTCCCCTCTTTGGAACTTGTAAGGAAGGAAATAAGGATGCCGCCTTACCACTCACCACCATTCCCCAGTCATCTGAGCCAAGTACAGGGGCATAAATCTAAACTACGTCCTTTTTCTTACTCCCTCATTAGCCCCTATATTCTATCGATCACCAAGTCCTGAATTTCATCTGCTCGATATTTCTCCACGAGTGCTTTCCTCTCTACCTGTCCTACCCTGATCCTAAACCCATCCCTCATCATCCTTCG
This sequence comes from Galeopterus variegatus, assembly GCF_000696425.1. Classification (NCBI taxonomy): domain Eukaryota; kingdom Metazoa; phylum Chordata; class Mammalia; order Dermoptera; family Cynocephalidae; genus Galeopterus; species Galeopterus variegatus. The sequence goes on from NW_007747576.1 coordinate 5,498, forward strand.
CCAACACTGCAGTAATGGTCTCTCAATTCTCTCTGATTTAAGTCTTGTCCTATTTCTAATCACCACACAGCATCCAGAGTAATCATTCCAAAACTCAGTTCTGATCATATTACCTCTGACAGCTCCCCATTAACCACAGAATAAAGGCTCAGCTCTTTAGAATGACTTACAAAACCCTTCATGACCTACCTGTCTTTCCAAACTCATCTTCCCCATTTCCCCTGTTCCACACTAATCCCAGGAATATTAAAACACTTGTAGTTTCTGATACTTACCATGCAATTGCAAGTCTCCATACCTTTGTTCATGCAAGTCCTTCCATCTGAAGTACTCTTGACTCTTTGTCTCATTTGATTAACTCTGACTTAACCTTAAAGATTTTGTTTAAGGCATTACTCCTCCAGGAAGCCTTCCCTAATCTCAACATTTGCTCTCTGTCCTGCTTCCTCCAGGCTGGGGAAGTTGCCCATCCTCTGTACTTGCATAACACCCTGTGAATAGCTCCATCATTGAATTTACCATCCTATGTCGATATTTATTTTCATATGTATCTTCCTATTGGGCAGGGGCCATATCCCCGGTAATGAGAGGTTACCAGAGTTCAAGATAAGTTTGTGGACCTAAACTGAACTCTTTGCTCTTCCAAATCATTCATTCCTTTATTTATCCAATAATTCAATAATCAGGTATTGATAAATTCCATGGGTATGGCCCACTCCACTCATCCACTTTCGTTTTGCTGGTAATATTCTGATTTTCCAGATGCCTCTGGGGTATGTGAAAACCAATCATTTCCCCCTTTCTCTGCACATTCCAGAGCATATGAAGAACATTTGTTAACCATTTTCAAATTGTGATTTGTTTTTAAATTACCCGTTTGAATCATTTTTATATGCTTCTTGTTCTGGTGGCTTAACTGATCTCACTTTGTCTCTTTTATGGCTGTAGACTGACATAAGTGATGCTGTGTGACAGCCTAATACTCTGGAACCATGAGGCCATTGCTCCCTCCCCGCTGGCCTCCAGCTGCAGGAAATGTAAATCTCAATGGCAGCCATCAGAGCTAAATACATGTTGATAAATAATATTAGCAAAGTAACATCAGATTATTATTTTACAGCAGGTCTTTGAAGCCACTCAGACTCAGCCTGCCTCTTCCTGCCTCAGAAGTCTCCCTGCCCACTGGTTTTGGCTGCTAATGGGCACTGAATTTTTTTATTCAGGTTCATAGTGGGTGAAGTTTAAAGAGCTTTGATGTAAATACTATAATTTCCAAAGAAAATCTCAAAAAAGAACGAGGAAATGTACAGGATGGGTGGTTGCCAGTCTATGAAGTTCAGACCAGTGTAGAAAGCTAATCCTGAGGCACTGAGCTCGGAGCTCAGTAATGAAGGACAGGAGTTCTCCAGGACTTTGGCAACGATGGTGAGCAACCAAGAGCAGGTGAGGGTGGGGGGAAGCCAGAAGAACACAGCCATGAAAAGATGATGAACACAAGCCGCTACTTAGCTATGACTCTCCTGCTTATCAGGCCCATTCCTCAAGGAAAGAGTAAGATTTGTACAAATTACCTCATGAAGAGGACTTTAAAATAATAATAATAACAGTAAACTAATCCATCAATTTTACACACTAGTATGTAGATTAATAAATACTCTACCCTAAAACCTTATGGAAATATATTAAGTGCATACACACCCTCACACCTCTGTAGGGAATCAAAATATTGAACAACCAGCCCAGAACTGACCAGACAATCAGAACAGACGCCAGCCATCAACACCAGTAAGGCCATCCTGGAGCACAAAGCTAAATATAAACCCTGAATACACACAATTGTACAAACAACAGCCAGCCCTTCCCTCCCCTGCAAAGTTCCACATTGGATTCTACTCTGGTTCCTTTCCCAAGCAATAAGAAAGATTAGTGATAAAAATTTTAAAGGAAAATCTGTAGTTATTCTTGGGCATCTTGGCTTCTTCCTGAAGCTAAACAAGTTACTTGAGAGTTTCCTTCTCCATTTTCAGCATTCTATTTGTCCTCTGTTTCCAGGCA
>NW_007747576.1:8666-9177 GCF_000696425.1 Galeopterus variegatus
CTTCAGACTATTTTAAATCCAACCTTCCATTCCTAGTTTTATACACTATTCATTTCCTTGCCATTTCTGCCCTTTAGAATTTCTCTGGAGAATAGTAGCAATTTTAGGATGTTTTGATGCCTTGTTTCATTGAGCTGTAGCTCCCCACCCCATTTTTGAATGAGAACATTTATTAAAAACTCATCTCATGTCAGTCATTCTCCTGGATAATTTACTTATGTTGTCTCATTTAACCATTACAATGCATTTAAACATCATTTCCACTTTGCAGGAAACTGGAGATCAGAAAGGCTAAGGAATTTGTCATTGATCACACAGCTAGTAAGAAGTGAAATCAGGTTTTGAACTCAGGAGACACTTTGACTCCGATGTCATTTTCTTTCTTACCCTATGTTGCTGCTCTAAAATAAAAAACAAAAATACAGTCATCTCTCAGTATCCTCAAGAGATTGATTCCAAGACCTCCCCCCCACCTCCACCATACCAAATCTGAGGATGCTCAAGTCTCTTA
>NW_007747576.1:10161-11075 GCF_000696425.1 Galeopterus variegatus
GTTTCTGCTCAGGGTTGGTGCCCATGTGCGTGCGCATGTGTTTGTGTGTGTGCATGTGTGCATGTGTGTGTGCATGTGTGAGTGTGTGTGTGCATGTTGGGAAGCAGTGCTCGCACGCTGGGATCCAACTGCACTCAGGCAAGTTTGAAAGGCTTCTCAGGCCGGCCTGGTGGCGCACTGGAGAGTGCGCTGCTTGGGAGCACCGTGGCGCTCCCACTGAGGGTTCGGATCCCATGTGGAGACCGGTTCCCGCTCACTGGCTGAGCGCGGTGCGGGCGCAACACCGAGGGTTGCAATCCCGTTGCCGGTCAATAAAAAAGACAAAAAAAGGAAAAAAAAAAAAAAAAAGAAAGGCTTCTCTAGGCCTCCCAACCCTAAGGAGTCATGGGCAGAAACTTGCCCACTCTGTAGGGGCTTGCTGATGTACTGTGAACCTCATGTAAGACTCTATTGTTTTCAACCTCAGAAACATTTACCAAAAAATCAGAGACCACGACCTCTTGGACAAAAGGAAAACAGTCACAGCACTGAAAGCAGGAGAGGACCGGGCCATTCTCCTGGGACTGGCCATGATGGTCTGCTCCATCATGATGTACTTCCTGCTGGGAATCACGCTGCTGCGCTCCTACCTGCAGAGGTAATGCCCGGGATGGGATGCTGGGACGTGCCACTTGTGTCCCTCCTCCCCCAACGCTTCATCAACCCTAAGGTCATCTTCCTCACCTTCTTTCCTAATAAAAGCCTTGAGAAGTGCCTGGAACATGATGTTCTTAATAGTGTTATTTTACAGTAATGATAAATACAGCTCTGTGTATAAACCACCTACTATGTGCCAGGGACTTTATTTCATATGTTCCTTGTTTAATTCTCTTAAGTACCGTGCAAGGTAAGTACGAACACGCTCATTATAAAAG
>NW_007747576.1:12086-12340 GCF_000696425.1 Galeopterus variegatus
CTGGTCCTTAGAGAAATACGGGGTTGGTAGACTCGCAATCTCCATCACTTACAAGCCATGTGTCCTTGCATATGTGACATGATTTCTCTGACCCTCGGTGCACTCACCTTTAGAAGGAATTAATACCCAGCTTATGCAGTGTTGAGAGGACAAAAGAAGATATGTAAAGCACCAATTAGGGTAAAAAGGGATACAATAAGTGATTGCTGTTGGTATAATCAACTTGTTAGCTTTTGTCCCTAATGAGAAAAACC
>NW_007747577.1:0-405 GCF_000696425.1 Galeopterus variegatus
ACTTTAATACATTATATCTAACCCTTTCCAAAATCTGCAAGGAAGTTGTCATTACCTTATCTTACAGATGAGAAAACAATATTGAAAGAGGTAAAAAAAATTGCCAACTCATAGCAAATGATAGAAGAAGGATTTGAATCTGGGTCTGTCTGTCGTTCCACTCTGCTACACTGCCTCTTAATACATCTCAATGATCTAGAGCAGTGATCCCAACACTATGAGAACCAATATCCCCCTTTAAAACATATTTTGTAGTGTCACCTTATTATCTAAACAGAAATTCACAGAACAAATATCTATGTAAACATAGATATATGTTTCATTAAAGCAATATAGTGCTCTAACTGTAATATACAGAGGAAATAAATGGAAAATAGTTTAAAATAAGTTAATGTATATTTCAAT
>NW_007747577.1:5415-7540 GCF_000696425.1 Galeopterus variegatus
TGCACAACTAAGCACATATGAATATCTTATTTTTCTATAAAACATTTTTATGCATATATATATATGCATGTGCATGTGTGTGTGTGTGTGTGTGTGTGTGTGTGTGTGTGTGTGTGTGTATATATATGCTGTCTTTCCCAACTAGAATGATAGCTCTATTGGGCAAGAACTTTGTTTTATCACTACATCTTTACCACTTGACCTGGTTGTTATTGTCCAATATTTTTCATTTCCAAAGCATTTAAAAGCATATTGGACTAGCTATTCATAAAGCTACAAGAACAATATTTCAATATTTGCCTTTAAATATTTTTTTTCCTCCACTGAAAGGTAAGAAGGTATAATTTACTAACCACCTACTATACCTTAGTTTCTCTTCTAATACTTTTTTTCTTTCAATGAATTCTCACAACAGTGGGGTGGGATGTCTTTGTTACATATACAGAAACGGAGGCTTAGAGAAATTAAATAACTTTGCCAAGGACACAGAACTAGGAAGGAGCAGAGCTGAGGTTTGAATCTGCTTCTGATTCAAAGCCAATATTCATTTCTCTTCATCTCATGCTTAACTTTTGAAAAATAGGGAAAGGGAACATATTTATAAAATGGAAAGGTCTCAACCAGTCCACAGTAAGAAACAACAATTATGACATGGCCATCAGCATGGGAAAGTAGTGAGCAAGTGTCCAGATAAGCTGAAAGGGAATCAAGTGACCAGAAGGAACAGGCTGGGACTAGCTCTCCAGCAGAAATCCATGAGACACTTGAAGGCCTTGCCCTGAGCAAGTGTCCAGAGAAGCTGAAAGGGAATCAAGTGACAAGAAGGAACAGGCTGGGACTAGCTCTCCAGCAGAAATCCATGAGACACTTGAAGGCCTTGCCCGTCACTCACTCACTGGTGATGGCAGGACCCCTCAAGCTGAGTACCTAAGTGGCATAAACATATCTCCATGTGCTTTGACTCATTTTGGTGGCCTGTTCCAGTCCCCCAAATCCCTGCTCTTCGATCGACACAACGTCAGAATTCCATCATTTCCACACATTTTCTGGACCATAGCAGATTTCTTGCTCTCCAGCCATATCTTTCCCCAGTGTTTTGTTTTCCCTCACAGACCACCCTCCCAATCTCTTCCTGAAGTGTTGCAAACGCTAACCACATTCCCAGTTTGCACTTAATGTATACATAAATCTACATCAGTATAGGGGTCCACAATTTTGGAATCACAGTCTGGGGGTATCCACGAGCAGTCTGGACATCCATAAAGTTCTGTGCCATGTATTGTAATTCCACCTATGCTTTCTGCCCTGGCTAACGTTGTCCTGGACCCTGGAAGCTGCTTCTGTCCTCCTTAACTAAACCATGCTGGGAGTGCTGGGGAGGGTACAAGCACTTTTCTGTGAGTGGAAGCGGAAAGCTGTCTATGAGTCAGAGGCAGTGGTAACACTAAAACCTACCATTTGTTGTTTATGCTGTGCCAGGTATTGCACTAGTTGAGCCCCTTTACCTGGATTATTTCATTTAATCCTCCCACACCCCTATGAGGTTGAGGCAACTGTGGCTTGATAGCAGTTAAGCACCTTGGCTAAGGGTTTGCAACTAGTATGCAACAAAACTGGGTTTTGAATGAAGTGTCCTAACCCTGGAGCTGGTACTCATAACCACAGCACTCTGAGTGATTCTGGAGCCATCTCTGGAAGCCAGTATAGGTGGGGGTGATCAAAAGACTTGAGACTGGGTTGGTGGAGGGCATCTGCATAATTAGGCAATTGGAATTATATTTAAGATGCTGATGACAGCTGGGGATATGAATGTTCTCTATGTGCAAAGAAAATTAGAAATCAGTTAAAACATTCTCTTATCCATATACTGCAATTTAGCTTATACAGTACTTTCACAGTTTATCATCCACCCCACTAACAATCTCCTCTCTCTGGGGCTTGCGTTCTGTGCTAGCAGCATGGCTGCCTCAGTGCCTTCACCACACTGCAGTTTTGGTTCACGTTATCTCACAATTCTGCTGCTGAGGTGGGCGTAGGGGACACTGGGAGTAATTAGGAGCTCTGGACAGTCCAGTCACTCTGCCATGAGCACATGGTTAGTAAGCGGCAGCAGCCAGGGCATCGG
>NW_007747577.1:11845-12340 GCF_000696425.1 Galeopterus variegatus
AAACTGAAACATAGATTCTTATCTGAATTTAAACATATTTAGTACATTTCTTTTCTTTTTCTCTTGGCAAGATAATTCTCCTTGTGAGTTCTAGAAAATCCCTCTAACGCTGGTTGACACTTGTCTTCCCCACCTCTTTCTGTTTTTTATTTATCAAAGTAAAACTAATCAATCAATAAACCACAGGCAGAACTTTAAGTCACTTCCTCTCTTGGGCATGTCGGGCGTGGCAAGCAGACCCGTCTTGCTGGAGGGTCACATGCGGTAGAAGCGACGGAAGACGAGCTGGAAAGTCAGCACCGCGTCAGATCCTGGAGAGCCTCCTATCCATGCTGATGAGTTCGGCCTTCACCTTATAGGCCTTTGTCTAGGCAACCTCCATAGCTGTTTTAGGAATCAGATGAAATATTGATTCCTGAGTGCAGGAAGAAGCAGAAAACAGCTACCACTGTTTGCATTTTATACATAAGGAAATTGAGGCATAAAGAGATGAAG
>NW_007747578.1:0-339 GCF_000696425.1 Galeopterus variegatus
AAGGAGAGAATGGGAAGTGTTTACTTAATTGGTACGGGTATCCTGGGCTGATAAAAACATTCTGAAACTAGAGAGAGGTGTGGTTGCACAACATTGTGAACGTGCTAAATTCCACCAAACTGTACATTTTTAAATGGCTGACTGTATGCAATGTGAATTTCACCTCAAAAAAATAAGCTTTTACTTCTATTCAAAACACGAGTATCACGAAAACTCAAAACTCACAAAGAAACAAGTCAAGTGTATTGAATATCTGGGAGAAAAAGACAATACCAGTCAAGCATTCCTAATCCCAAAATCCAAAATCTGAAATGCAGATTAAACTACCTAACTGTTAAA
>NW_007747578.1:1539-6156 GCF_000696425.1 Galeopterus variegatus
TTTATGTCATATAATAAAAAATCAATTTGCTACAGAAATTCACCATTTTCTAACACTTAGATAAATAAAATACTCGGATGAAAATCCAAGAGTTCTTTTAGTGAACAACAGAAAAAAGGAATTATCATTGTTGTTATTTTACCTGTGGACTGCAAAAGTGAAACAGGTGGGTGAGGCTGTAAGCCCCACAAATTTTCCATACTGCTCCGGTCCTTAAGGTCTAACAAATGTATTAAAATTAAGGGATCGGGCTGGCCCGGTGGTGCACTGCTATAGTGCGCTGCTTGGGAGCGTGGTGGCGCTCCCGCCGAGGGTTCGGATCCCACATACAGACCGGCCGCTCACTGGCTGAGCGAGGTGCGGGCGCAACACTGAGGGTTGCGATCCGTTGCCGGTCACGAAAAAAGACAAAAAGGAAAAAAAAAATTAAGGGATCAATGTCTCGTAGACTACTGGTAGCGGCAGAGCATAAATGTGCTCTTCTTGACATTTTGCTACTGGCGCCCACATAGCCATGGCTACTACCTGGAGGTCCCGCAGCAGCTGCATCTTCCATCAGTTCTCCCTCCTCCAATTCCACGTTGTTATATTCCACATCATTTTCTCCAGACATAGTTTCTTCATCAATGTCATTCTCTTCTGTATTACTTGTTGCTGTGGAACTAGCAGAGGAACTGCTGCCACCGAGGTGATTTACTTCATCTTCACCAACAAAATCCAGATCCAGATCTCCATCTGAAAGCTCATGATGATAATCTTCATTCTGAATCTTCTCCTCATCTTCTTCATCCTCTTTGGCCTCTCTTACAGAAAGTATAGTAGGACCACTCTCAAGAAGCATGTCCGAGCATGACCCAGACTTCTTAGCTCGTGTCTCAGGAGCATCGTCATTCTGGGGGCTGAGATGATTAGCTGGTGGTGACAAATCTCTTGATTTCTGAGATCGAGACAGCTCAATGGCAAGCCTCTCTTTAAGGTTGTTTATTTGTTGGATATAACTAGTCTGTGTAGCTTCCAACTGGGTAATATACCAGTGCTGGTCCCAGCATTTTTGAAAGAAAGTTGGTGAACGTACCTGAAACCTTAAAATAACTGTATCATTTTGTCGATTCAAGTATCCTTCATTAGCAAGTAAGTCCAAACGGAAAAATCTATTATAGCCCCAGCATTCTCCAACTTCAAAATCAGATGCAAATTCTCGAATGATATTTTTGGTAGGATCATTGCAGGATTGGTGAACCATCTCTACACGATATTCATATTTGGAAGTTTCAGGCAAGCCAGCTTAGAGTTCCAAAAACACAGATAAATAGTAACCACGAACAACTCCATTTCCATCTGGGTAAACTTTTAACCTCCAGCAAAGGCCTGAAACTTGAAGAGGTGGACTGTAAACAGGATCTGCTCTCTGGTGCAAAGTGCTGAAATTCTCTAAAACAAACGTAGCTGAATCGTAAGATGGTACTAATTCACTGGTAAAGTCTGGTGGAACAGGAGTGGTAACAAAGGATGCCATCGGCTTTCGATGAACTTGTGAAACATCATGAGGATTTCTGAGCTCATAGATATCAACTCACTCTTACTACAAGACCACAACTGGTGCTCCACCTCCTAAGTAAGGATTCCAACAGCTCTGTTTCTTGGGTTAGAGATGTCTTCTGACCCATCAATGTTATAAGCTTATTCTTCAGCTGCGTGTCTAACCGTGCAATCATCATCTCCACCGCATTCCTAATTTCCCGAACACGCTCATCTTTTGCATTTCTTACAGCTTCTACATTTCTTTCCACTTCTTTTTTTTTTTTTTTTTCCTTTTTTTTGTCTTTTTTCGTGTCCGGCAACGGGATCGCAACCCTCAGTGTTGCTGTGCCTGCACCTCGCTCAGCCAGTGAGTGGGAACCGGTCTGTATGTGGGATCCGAACCCTCGGCGGGAGCGCCGCCGCACTCCCAAGCGGCGCACTGTAGCAGTGCGCTAACGGGCCGGCCCTCTTTCCACTTCTTGAACTAAGCTGATCAGTTCCATGAGACGCCGACGAAGTTTGGCTACCTCTTCGTTCACTTTAGTGACATGCTGCTCATAAATTTCTGCCAAAGGTTTAAAGGTATGTCCACCATGCATTCCTCCCCAAAGTGCACACTGATGGCAGATACACTTCTTACAAGTCCAGCAAAATACACTGAGTTTTTCATGGTGATTTTCACATCTGTCCTTTTCATTTTCTTCATGTTTGGTGAGACTGCAGAGTTGAAGAGTATCAAGCTGCTGTGTTACTTCTTCTGCCCAACGACAGTTTACTAGTTCTCATAGCTGGAGCGGAGCATGGCAGTGAGGACACTGAGCTCTCTGCTCTGTCAGCCAGCACCGAATACAGCTGAAACAACAAAGCTTGGAACAATGAGGACACAGGCGTGCATCCCGCAATTTCTCCATACAAATAAAACACGCTCTGTTCGTCCATTGCCTTCGGCTCACGGCGGGGCCCTTGGGGACCCGCGGAGTCGGTGGTCTGACCTGCTAGGCGCTGGCCCGGGGTAGCCAGGTCAAATGGCCGAGAACAGCCCGGCACCACGTCAAGGCGATCCGACAACGGCCCCACCTGCCAGCCCATCACTCTAGGTTCAGCGCCAGCTACCCCCATTTCGCCATCTTTATCCGCGTGCCCACCCTGGGGCTCTGCAGAGGGAGGGCGACTTTCTCTATTCTTTGGGAATTTTTTTCTACATGAGTAAAAGTGGATTTCAGGGGAAAATATAGAATTGTGTACTCCAGTGAATTATCAATCAACTGTGAAGGCAGAATAGAGATATGAATAGATACTCAAAGTCTTGAAAATTTTACTCCCCATTAACTCTTTCTTAGGAAGCTCCTGGAACATGTGTTTTAGCAAAACAAGAGAAAGATACAAAGAACAAGAATCCCTGGTTCCTGGGAATGGGGATTAGACACAGGACAGAGGCAAAGAGAATGCCCAGATTACAGTAATGCAGAGAGAATCCTGCCCAGAATGAAACGAGAATGGAAGGAGGTGGGAAGAAAGGAAATGGAACTGATACTACCTGACCTTGGCACTTGGGAAAAGGATTGGGCTGGAATCCCTTGGGGTCTGTGTTTGGCAGAAGCTTTTTAAGTGCAAAGGAAAACCCTCCAGATTCAGTCTCTTGCTTGCTTTTTGTCTATTTTTAGCTATTTGACCTTGAGAAAGTTGCTTTACTTTCTCAACATCAGTTTCCTCCTTTGTGAAGTAAGAGGGCTTTCTTGACTAGATCAGAGGTCAGAAACTCAAATGGGAGTAGGAGTGAAATAGCGTGGAGTTAAATAATACAGAAGAACATGGCCTGCCTTAGGCAGCAGCTCCTAATTGGCCAACCATTGGGAAAAAAAAAAGGAAAAGCAGATCAGAGTCCAGTGATGTCTGTTAGTCGCAAAGGTCCAGAGAATCTGGGAACCTGGATGTTATGTCAATCTTTCCAAATTTTAAGGCACTTTGCACATGAAATAAAATATATCTGGCTGCCAATAAAGGATGTTTAGAACCTATCAGCTACAGACAAGGACGAGCTCTCCATCGGAATCACAAATCCAGGTAGAAGGCTTATATCATGACAGAGGCACCAGATTCAATCTCCAGCAACTAGAAAAGCACCTGGATCCTAGTGTGTCTCAGTAAATATTTGTTGGATGAACATCTGAGGAAGAATTACTAGAATAAAAAAAAAAGAGAAGAGAGAGAGAGAAACAGAGACAGAGAAAGACAGAGACAGAGAGAAAGAGAGAGAGAGACCAAGAGAGAAATAAATTTCCCAGAACCAAAGAAAGACAGGGGTTCTCATATTGAAAGAACTAAGTATTCAAGAGAATGAATTAAAAAAAGAACTTCAGCTGAAATTTCAGAACATCAAGCATGAAGAAAAAGTTTTGAAGGCCAGCAAACTAGTTAGAAAGGGATCAGATTGACATCAGCACACTGGATGTTGGTAGGCAAATAATTTCAAATAGAAATCTCTCTACAACTAATGCACCCATTCATGAGTAGGAACAAAGTAAAACCACTTTTGGTAATTCAAGGATTTGAAGTGTTTATCACCCACCTTATTAGAAAGGATTATCATAGAGAATCCAGAAATCAACCCACACACTTACGGCCATCTGATCTTTGACAAAGGCACCAAGCCTATTCACTGGGGTCGGGACTGCCTCTTCAGCAAATGGTGCTGGGAGAACTGGATATCCATATGCAGGAGAATGAAACTAGACCCATACCTCTCACCATATACTAAAATCAACTCAAAATGGATTAAAGATTTANTTATAGCATCATTATTCATAATAGCCAAAAGGTGGAAACAAGCCAAACATCCATCTACAATGAATAAATTGTGATATATACATACAATGAAATATTACTCAGCCATACAAATGACACATGCTTCAACACGCTATGTGAAAGAAGCCAAACACAAAAGGTCTCATACTGTATGACATTCTGTATGAAATATCCAGAACAGGAGGCCAATCCACAGAGAAAGCAGAGTAGCAGTTGTCTAGAGATTGGGTAAGGAGAGAATGGGAAGTGTTTACTTAATTGGTACGGGTATCCTGGGCTGATAAAAACATT
>NW_007747578.1:11595-12339 GCF_000696425.1 Galeopterus variegatus
TATTATTGAGTTTTCCTTTTTTCTTCCATATTCTGGATTCAAATCCATCATCAGATCAATGCTTAACAGGGATTTTCTCCCAGTCTGCGCCTTGTCTTCCTTACTGTAACAGTGTATTTTGAGAAGTTTATAATTTTCACAAAATCTAATTTATAAATATGATCTCTTACAGATTGTGCTTTTGAGTTTTATCTAAACTATTACTGCCTAATCCAAAATCACAAATGCTGTGTTTTTTTCTGTAAGTTTTATAGTTTTAGGATTTAAATTTAGGTCTATGATGAATTTTGAGTTAACATGTATAAGGTATGAGGTATGGATCCCAGTGCTTTTTTTTTTTTTGCAAATGAATATTGACATATTCAAGCATAATTTGTTGAAAAGACTATCCTCTTTCCATCACAGTGCCTTTACATCTTTATCAAAAAGCAGTTGTCCTTATACGTGTGGGTTTAAGTCAGGACTCCCTGAGAATTATATTCTACTCATCTATTTCTCTATCCTCGTGCCTAATACTATGCTTTTTTGTTTACTATAGTCTAAAAATCATGTGTTAGCTCTTAAATTGTGTTTTCTTTTGATTTCAATAATTTTCTCTATTGCTTCCCTATTTTTGATTTCATTGGATTCTACTTTGATCATTATTAGTTCCTTTCTTCTGCTTACTTTTCATTGAATGTGCACTTCATTTTTCTACTCTATGAAAGTAAAAGTAGAGGTCATTGACTTGAGACCTTTCTGCTC
>NW_007747579.1:0-236 GCF_000696425.1 Galeopterus variegatus
GTTGAATAAAAGAAATAGTTTTCAAAGATATCAGGAATTATGCAAAACTTCCTATATATTGGGCCGGCCCGGTGGCACACTGCTATAGTGCACAGCTTGGGAAGCACGGTGGCGCTCCCGCCGAGGGTTCGGATCCCACATACCGACCAGCTGCTCACTGGCTGAGCGAGGGGCAGGAGCAACACCGAGGGTCGCGATCCCGTGGCCGGTCCCGGTCCGGTACGGGCGCGACACTG
>NW_007747579.1:4535-5264 GCF_000696425.1 Galeopterus variegatus
CCACCATTTGTTTACCCAGCCAGAAACCTTCTGCTCCTTCAATCCCCATGTCAGGTCACACACCGTGACCTGTTGTCTTGTCACCTTAACACCTCTTGAATTGGACTATTTTCCCGCTTCCCCTCGGTCACTGTCTCAGCTCAGCTCCCCATCATCAGTCATCTAAGTACTCCCTTTGCTACTGATGTTCCCTCACAGCATTCTCCATCCTGTGGCCAGAGTGTCCAAAGCCTTGTTCACTATCGTGTCACTTTCCAGCACAAACCCTTTCATATTCTCCATTGACCTGAGGACTAACTATTAATTTCTTATGATTCTAAATTTACTTCTCTGGCCTTATTTCTTGTAAATTCTCCTATCACATGCCACATATTTACTTTAAGGCTATTAAAGTTACTTGAAATTTCTCAAATTGAACACATTCTCTCACTTTTGGCTTCCACTCCTTCCTACTCCTTATGCCTAGAGTAACCACTCCTTTCTTCTTCTCTTGACTAATTCCTATCGATTCATTAGAACTCAGTTTAGAGGTGGGATGTCACTTCTCAGTGTTCAAATGAGGTCTTTATCAATAATACTTATTACGCTTGTTACAGTTATACCAGGTTGTAATATTTTTCAAAGCAGAGTCATGTCATTAATGTTCTATTTTTAAGGCACGCCACAGGACCTAGTACCCTAACTGATATTTAATAAATACTCATTGAATAAAAGATTTCATTTTTAATA
>NW_007747579.1:5565-6444 GCF_000696425.1 Galeopterus variegatus
GGGGGAATAACAGTAGTAGTAATTCACTATCAAAATAAAACATACGGAATAAAACTCAAACTTCCCAATTTTTTTAAGAATATATCTATAGTAGATCATCACACTTTTCACACTTACATTTTTTATAATTTCTTCCAAGGCACAAACGTTTTTATGGTATGGATTTTTCTCTACTGTTTGTCCATTTAAAAAACATTATTTCTTAAAATGTATTGTTAATCTTATTTTGATTGACAAACTAAATTATATACATTTATGGGGTACAGTGTGATGTTTTGTTGTATGTGTACAATGTAGCATGATTATATCCAGTTAATGAACATATCCATCACCTAGCTTACCTACTACTTTTTATGGTGAGACATTTAAAATTTATTCTTAGTTATTTTTTACATTTTTATTGATTGTACATATTCATGGGGCACAGAGCTGACCATCAGTACCTGTGCCCGAGATGTGATCATCAGATGAATACTATCAGCATGCAACCACCACAAATTGCAGTTATTCCCCATGACCCCACCCAACCTTTCCCAACCCCTTCCCACCTCCAGCAACCCTAGGTCTGTTCTCTCCCTCTGCAAGTCCAATGCACCCCTCTGGTCTTTCTTTCCTTCCTTCTTTGTCTCTTAGCTCCCACTTATGAGTGAGGACATGCAGCATTTTCCCCTCTGTGCTTGGCTTATTTCACACCTACTTTGAAAAGTGACTTGGATTAATGCGGTACCACCTTATACTCCTGAGGAATGAGGATGTAGTCCTCCAGAACAAGACTCTCACATTCATTTTTCAGAGCTCATAGTTCTTTACCCTCTTGCAGGTTTCCACAACGGTCAAAGTAACTCAGATAAGAAGGAAAAGTCTTTTATTCTAGACTAG
>NW_007747579.1:6952-7175 GCF_000696425.1 Galeopterus variegatus
TTATTTTGATTGACAAACTAAATTATATACATTTATGGGGTACAGTGTGATGTTTTGTTGTATGTGTACAATGTAGCATGATTATATCCAGTTAATGAACATATCCATCACCTAGCTTACCTACTACTTTTTATGGTGAGACATTTAAAATTTATTCTTAGTTATTTTTTACATTTTTATTGATTGTACATATTCATGGGGCACAGAGCTGACCATCAGTACC
>NW_007747579.1:8193-8650 GCF_000696425.1 Galeopterus variegatus
GAGAAGCTGTCACAGCCAAGAGCAGCCTAAGAAGACATGATAAATGCAATATGGGATCCTGCCTGGTACCTTGGAATGAAAAAAGAATATTAGGTAAAAACTAAGGAAATCTGAATAAAATATGTACTTTAGTTAATGGTAATGTATCAATCTTGGTTCATTAATTGGGACAAATGTACTATAATAATGTAAGATGTTAATAGAAAAAAACTGGGGTGCAGGGTATATGGGAGCTCCTTACTATCTTTACACCTTTTAGGTCTAAAACTATTCTAAAACACTCAGTTTATTTCAAAGAAACTCAGTAAAATGATTTTCAAATGACTTTTTTTCCTCCCAGAAAACTGAAGGGAAAAGTCTCTGCCAACGCAATATTTAATATATAAAACATTAATGATTCTAATTATATTCATTTATCTAGAGAAATAAGTAAATATCTCATAATCATGTCCAGGGA
>NW_007747579.1:12043-12339 GCF_000696425.1 Galeopterus variegatus
TTTTTTGTCTTTTTTCGTGACCGGTAATGGGATCACAACCCTCGGTGTTGCGCCCGCACCGTGCTCAGCCAGTGAGCCGGCCGGTCTCTATATGGGATCCAAACCCTTGGCGGGAGCGCCGCCACGCTCCCAAGTGCCAAACTCAACCAAGTGCACCAACGGGCTGGCCCTGTCATTTTGCAACTACAGGAAAAAGACAGTAATTTCAAACACCCCTACAAGATCCATTTTATTCTTATTACATAGGTTTAGAATTAAGTTTTACCCTGTAGTTTTTTTTTACCTATTCACACAAT
>NW_007747580.1:0-12339 GCF_000696425.1 Galeopterus variegatus
AGTGCGCCACCGGGCCGGCCATCAACTCTATTTTAAAACCAAAACATTTAAAAATAATATAGACAAACTACAAACACTTCTAATATCTTCTTGCACTGCTCAGTTTGGGATGGCACCTTTTCTCTATGTATCTCTCCCTTATTGATAATGACAGTTTCAAACCTTTGAGCCTCAGATTACTGCAAAGGGTCAACACTGAGCACTATCTGCAGACTGAATAAATGTCTTCCACATATTTGTAAAATCTATTATTCAAGGACATACATGCCATTAGGATTAATGAACAATCCATTTAACAAGTACTCAAAACTTTACTTTTAATTATTAATTGATTCTAGACATACATTTTCTCACATTTAGCATCAGTGAAATTTGGATGCATCTTGAAATTAAAAACATCTTATAAGCATTGGCTTGGCAGAAGTCAGGACACAGTTGTCATTACCTGTGCATTCACACTATTATAGTCACTTCAGTTGAGTTACATGCATTCTCGGTACAGCTATTGAGTGTAGTTGCCCTAAGTGTCTTCTAGGATAGTATTACAAGTCGACAACAAAACAAAAAGTTAAAATATCAGGAGGAAAGAGAACAAAGAAGCATGAATAGTAAAGCAAATACTCATTGGAACAATGAGCATAATTCTATAGTTTCTTGCAAAGCAACAGTCAAGTGCTTATTAAGAGCTTAAGGGAAGGGGATACCCAAAGTAGAAGCTATTTTGCATTTTTCCACTTAGGTATACACAAAGGGATTGCCTTTCACATGGCAAGACAAGAAACAACAACAAAACAACTTACATAATGGGTGTGTTAGCATCTTTTAAAAAAATCCCAGAGACAAGAGTAGAGCACTCAAGAAAAGCTTCAATCATCAATTCTCTTAATAGCATAAAAGACAATATTATATAGTAAAACAGAAACATCAATAACCAATTCAAAAAGTGATTCAGAATTTCCACAATCCAAATGTGAAGTTTTAGGAATACATTTCCAATTTATTTCACTCATATTTTCCTTGTTATGTATACAGAAGTGATGTGATTTTCTAAAAGTATCCATATAAGCCCAAGAAATTTTTCCTACTGCATATAAAACAAAAATTATAAATGACAGAAAAGCACTGTCAGGGATTTTTCCTTATAGTGGTACACAAAATAATGGTACATCTTACAATCAGTGGCATAGACTCAATAAAATATGGTATATCACATGAAAGCCTGAGAAATTTGACTTTTAAAAGGCATTTTTGTCTCAAAATATTGAGAACCTCTGCTCTAGATCATAGGGTGCTACGGACTGAATGTTTGTATCTCACCAAAATCCTTTGTTGAAACCCAATCCCCAGTGTGATGGTATCTAGAAAACCCTTTCGAAGGAAACTAAGTCATGAAGGTGGATCCCTTATGGATGGGATCAGTTCCCTTATGGATGGGATCAGTTCCCTTATGAGAAGAAACACAATGGAGCTTGCTGCCTCTCTCTTGCTGCTCACCACAATGGAAAGATATGATGAGAAGACAGACAACTGAAAACTAGAAAGTGGGCTCTCACCAAACACCCAAAGTGCTGCTGGCACCCTCATCTTGGGCTTCCCAGCCTCCAGAATTGTGAGAAATAACTGTTGCTTAAGCCACCCAGTCTATAGTATATTTGCTATAGCAGCTCAAACTGACTAAGACATGGGGACAAGACAACTTTTGATGGGTATATGAAGAAAATATTAAATGTTTTATTTCTATATTTGAATCCTTAATTTATCACTTTAATTTTCTGTAATCTATTAGTTTATATTTTACATTAAAATGTACATAGACTAGCATAACAATATGCATTTATAATTCATAAATATCCTGGAGGACATATATAAAGTTTTACTTGTAAGGGTATATAATAAAAAGTTTTGCAGTTACTGCTTCTGTAGGCACTTCACCAATACATAAGATACATTTTGCATGAAAACATCATAATTCAAAATTTCCCCACTTGGTGGCACCAAAAAATTAAAATACCTACATAGATAATTGCACCTAGAGTTTTCACTTTTTTTTAATTTAAAAAGTATCAGGTTCCTTTTCAATTTAAGCTTAAAACAAGAGGCAAGCTAATATGCTGTTTGATATGCTTCTCCTAAAACCGAGTGCCCAACTATTTGGCTATTCTTAAGACAATGGTCAGAATCTTAGTAAAATTTAAATGATCAACTAGTTTCTAAACTAAATAATACATACCTACAAAATTCACACTTGACTGACAAAGTACAAAAACTTTTCTAGTCTCAATACAAAAATCAGTTACATATTACGTAACAAACATAATTTTACATTTAATAATTCCTCATATTCAAAGTACTCTAAGTATTAATTTCCCACTTAGAGTACTTTAATTAAAATTAAACCTCTTCTATTCATGGATATGTACTACACCCTCTTTCATGCTACAACATACGAAAAGCCCAGCTCTCAAGTTTGTTCATAATAAGTTAGGAGAAAACTTTGTTTCCCAACTACAAGTACATATAATAATTAGTACTATTAACCACCGACCTACAATAAAACCACCTGAGTAAGTATTATTGGTCCATTTTTACAGATGGGAAAGTTAAGGATCAGATATCAGATTTCACACAAAGACTCATATGCATGACTAGAGCTCAGCAATATACATGATGGTGCCCCCTTAAGCAGCATCTCGGCTAACCTACTCTTCTCCCTCTATGCACACTAGGTATTAAAACTCTTCAAACCATGGCTTGGTGGCAACATGTTCTCTCACTGAGCTTTGAGCACACTTGTCATGCTATTCAAATGATATTTATCTATCTATCCAAACCCCTTCAAGTCCAACTAACCACCATTCAATTATGAATATAGCTTTGATATATTCATTTTTAAATAATGCACATTTTCACTGACCATGACACAACTGATTTTAGCATCCGGTTTACTATGACTGAGAGAGGAAAGAGATGGGAACTACAGTTTAAACCATATGAAACTGTGAATAATCAACTGTTTAAGCTAATAGTAACTGTTACTGAGTGGCCAATAAATTCTAAGACTTGAAGAACTGTTTAATTAAATCCCCACAACCTTATTACTTAAATATTATTGCCACTTCAAAGATAAAAAAATTTAGACGGTAAAGTAGGTCAAGGTACGCACGGACTTGAGATCCACACTCAAGCCTCTCCACCAAGCATCATAATTTTATTGCTTATGTTGTCTAATGAAAACACGTAACTCCCAGGTAGTTTGATATTGGTGAGCTATTACACTGGCATCTTTCCCTTGATCTTAGGCCTTAAGTGGCCCCTCCCTATCTATTTGGCAACTCTTCCATGTCTTTCTCATTTCCAACCTCAGTCTCAGTCCTATCTTAAGGTCCTCTGGTTGTTTTACCAATGTCCTCAGATATGCTCTCTGTATTCTAGAAAAGAAAATCTCTTCTAAGGATACCTTAACTACTTCAATATGGTTATTATATTTGGTTTGATTGTTTAAATTATTATTTTCAAATTTTCAATTTGAACAATATAAAAAATTATATAATATAAAAAATTATATTAGTTTAAAATATTTATTTTGCTATAATATTGTTTCTACAGGGAATCTCTCTTTCAAATAGTTTTCATTACTTCACTCATTTTTTCTATTCCCACTCCTCACCCCCATAAGCTTATTTATTTCAGAGCCAACAAGGTAATATGATTCAAATGTTTGTTAGATCTTGTTACTTTTCCATTTAAAGCCTCACAATGACTTTTTATCACAATCAGAATAAAATTCAAAATCATAACCATGGTCTGTAAGGCTCCACAACATAGTCTCTCACTACAGCACATCTTAACTTCTGCCACTGTTCACTTTGTTAACTGAGCTCCAGCCACAATGGCTTTGCCTCCTTGCTTATTATCTAAATACAGCATACTTGTACATGTGCTCACCTCAGAATCTTTGCAATGACTCTTCCATTTTGGCTTACTTTCGCTTCATTCAGGTCTCTGTTTAAAGGTTAGAGAAACCACTCCTGACCTTTACAGTAGTATCAGCCTCCACTATTGTCCCATTATGCCACCTTATTTTTCTTCATAGCATTTGCCACTTGACCACTGGGAGACAATTCTCCATGGGTCTTTCATTTCTGAACATTTTGCGAGCTAGGCACTAACTGCCCTTTCTTTCCTGCACTTTTTAAGGATATTTGTATAGCAAATAGCCTTGGTAGTTACAGATAGCATGTTCCTCTAGAGTCAAGAGCAGGCATGCTTATTGTCCATTATAAAAGATTCAGCTTCTCAGGTTTCCTCTTCTTTTCTGATTTTATTTTTATTTTTATTTTTTTGGCAGCCGGCTGGCACAGGGATCTGAACCCTTGACCTTGGTGTTATTAGCACCACACTCTGACCAAGTGAGTTAACTAGACAGACCCACTCTTCTTTAATGCATGCCACTATGTACAGGTCTCATCTGGTTCTCTTCACTTTGCCCTGTGGGAACTGGGACTCATGTAACTATCTCAAGAAAATGCTGATTCTACAGTTATTGCTATTGCTGTGAGTAATAAAGTTCTTTTGTTTCTGACTCAGAAGTCTTGCATTTTTGTCCATCATCCATAAAACTGTGGCAGGCTGCAAGTAGGGTAAAATCCTAGACTCTTCATAGTTCTCATACTGAGATTACATATTGGTTTTCTCTTTATCCATTTGTTTCTCCTAATTTTTTGACTACTATATCTTTATTTTCCTACAGTGTTCAAAGCACTTTTACAAACAGTATCATTTGACCTTCAAAAATCCCTGTGAGGGGGCCGGCCCGGTGGCGCACTGGATAGTGCGCTGCTTGGGAAGCGCTGCGGCGCGCCCGCCCGAGGGTTCGGATCCCACATACAGACCGGTTCCCGCTCACTGGCTGAGCGAGGCGCGGGAGCAACACCGAGGGTTGCGATCCTATCGCCGGTCCCCGGTCTGGTACGGGGGCAACACTGAGGGTTGCGATCCGTTGCGGGCACCGGAAAAAAAAAAAAAAATCCCTGTGAGGGGGCCGGCCCGGTGGCGCACTGGATAGTGCGCTGCTTGGGAAGCGCTGCGGCGCGCCCGCCCGAGGGTTCGGATCCCACATACAGACCGGTTCCCGCTCACTGGCTGAGCGAGGCGCGGGAGCAACACCGAGGGTTGCGATCCTATCGCCGGTCCCCGGTCTGGTACGGGGGCAACACTGAGGGTTGCGATCCGTTGCCGGACACGGAAAAAGATAAAAAGACAAAAAAAAAAAAAAAATCCCTGTGAGGCATTTTCTATTCCCATTTAATCAGGAAGATACTTATCCAGGAAGGTTAAAAGACAAACCCAAGATAAGCACAACAAATCAGTCACAGAATAGCAATTACAGCCCAGATCTAACTCCTAATTTGTTATTAACTTGTGACTGCTTCTTAAAAGACAACTAACATGCCGTACATGCATTCTCTGAGATGGAAGGATAATCACCCACTGATATCAAATGGCAAATTTCTTATGTGGTAACACATGGAAACACAAAAATGGAAATGAATAATAAAACTGAGTACCCAAATAAGCACCTTAAAGATATTACAATATACATCATTTAGCTTTTATTACACAACACATGAATGGGCATGTAACAAAACTACATCCTGCTATTACACTAACAGCCCATTTATTTTATGTCTAAAGGAATAGATATTGAGAAAATGACAAAAAATGCTTCTTTTGTAACTAATATTTTCTATCTTTCCAATAATCAAGATTGCTTTAAAGATAAACTTCATTAATCTGAAAAGATTCCAGGTAATTTTAATGCTTCTTGCACAACTCAGGGGTAGGTAAGAAGGAAGCATTTCTTACTGCCTTTTCCTCTAATAATTTGAGCAAAAGACTCAAAGAGCAGTCTCTACACAAGTTTGTCAGTCATTTATAATCCATACCTTACCACTTCCAGAAAGACTGAAAAAAAATCCATCTCTGAGAATATAAGATTAGATCCTTTATACTGGAGAAGTATCAAGTTACATAAAATATCTGATTTTAAAAATCCTATATCCTCAAGTAGGATAAAACTACTGAATCAGTGACAGGCACTGATTTATGGTCAGAGTTCTGGTATGCTTATAAATCACTAAATCTCTTATTACTCCGTACCCATGGGTTCTGCACTTCTGAATTCAACCAACTGTGGATCAAAAATATTTGGGGAGGGCCGGCCCGGTGGTGCACTGCTACAGTGCGCCGCTTGGCTCCCGAGGGTTCGGATCCCACATACAGACCGGCCGCTCACTGGCTGAGCAAGGTGCGGGCACAACACCGAGGGTTGCGATCCTGTTGCCGGTCCCGGCGCGGTATGGGCGCGACACTGAGGGTTGTGATCCGTTGCCAGTCACGAAAAAAGACAAAAAGGAAAAAAAAAAAAATATTTGGGGAAAAAAATGGATGGTTGCATCTGTACCGAACATGTACAGACTTTTTTTCTTGATATTATTCCCTAAACAGTACAGTATAACAACTATTTACATAGCATTTACATTGTATTAGGCATTGTAAATAATCTAGAAATGATTTAAAGTATACAGGATGATTTGCATATGTTATACGCAAAGACCACACCCTTTACATAAATGACTTGAGCATCTGTGGCTTGTGGTATTCATGAAGGGTCCTGGACCCAAACCCCTGTGAATATAAGGGAGAACTGTATATAATCACCTTCAAGATTCAGAAATTAAAAATTTGTTCTTGAATATTACACATATTGGCATTCTCTTTCTAAATTTCACAAATAAAGATAAAATGACTGTGACTAATTTTTTAACACTTGACCCTCCTCTTAGGTAAAGAAAACTGAAGAAAAACTGTACAAAGAACTAAAATATTAAACAGGGAAATAGAATTAAGTTGAATAGATTACTAAGGTTAAAAAAATTGCTTTATAAGGTGATTCTTTAATTTTAACTCATTACACTTACTGTGTAAGTTATAGCTGCCAACATTCCTATCAAGGTCAGAGAACTAATGGAAAATGACAATGCAGCTAAACCATCTGCAAGAAAGAAAAACTTCGTTAAAAACGTACATATATACTACAAATGTTTATATTCAGCAAATCAATATAAAATATAAAAAATCAGTCTCATTATATATTTGGAAGGAATAAAACCAATATATACTACCATGTCCTTGGAGTGCTAATTCCAAGCAAAGAAAAGAGTTTTTAAAGCACTCTTAACAAACTGATTTGTAGAAGATCTTTCAGACTGGCTAAGATTTTTTTCCCTTTACCTCTTAAATTAAGAGGAAAATCACTGTCTAATTATTGGAACTAAAAAGAGATCAGCAAAATATTAGACACTTAAAAGGTGATAAAAGAGATTGCCTGGCCTTTCTCAATGGCAGATCCTGAGAAATAACATTACATAGGAAAGCCATTGACCTCGACTCTTTCTCCTTTTTCACCCCTCAATCTCGATACTTCCAGTTTCTTTGTTCCTAATTTTCAAATAAATTTTTAATATGTAGCCTAAAACTAAAATCTTAATTAAAGTTAATTTCACTTTTTAACTTGAAAGGACTAGCTTGCCCCCTCGGCAGAAAACTAAAAGCAAACACAAACAGAAAACAGATTTAAATATAACACCAGAAAAAGGAATACTATGCTAACAAATTGGATTTAAGAAATTATTTAAAGGAAGACCAATGAGTGAGGGGTAGGGGTGACACTTTCCAATAAATATATGAGATTAAGTAATGAAATACTATGCAAATTTGAATATTCTTAAATGGGACTAATAATTTTACTGATTTTTATACAGATCTTATTGGCTTGTATTGATCTAGTTTAAGTTCAGGGTCTATGGGACCAAATAAAATGTTCTGATTAATTTAATAAAACATTAATCTTTTTATAGCTATTAATAAAATTATAATGATCTATCTTCTTAAAACTCATGGCTCAGTTTCACATAACACGTAAAGAGAGCATATTATTAACAAATTCACAAATTACACAGGCAAATTTTTAAGCCTTAGTTTTTAAAAACTATATTTTATCAAATCAAAGAAATTTTGATGCTGTTACTTTCTTGATTTTAACAGAGTATCAATAAAAGGTGTTCATACAACTAGGACAAGTCTGGCATCTAGCTGATAGCAATTTTAAGGCACCATTGCTTATTAAATACATCCCAAAATCAGAGACATGAAAATGTGAAAAAAATACATCTTAGAATTGATAAAATGGAGTATTATGCTATTATATTTGGCCAAGCAGTAAGTTAACATTAATAGGCAAAATCATCCAAACCAAAGAATTCAAAAGTGATCATAATGAATTATTCCCAATTGGATAAAGGATAAATAAATTTGGGCTGAAAACATGATATGATATGGTAGGTAGGGTCTATGATCTGGACACATACATCTTTATTGTATAATAAACAAATCCTATTAATAAACAAGTTGTGGCATATTCATAAAAGGCATTACTCTGCTGGAGTAAAGAGAAATCAACAATTTATACAAATAAAATTTAAAACCATATTTAAAAATGAAAGCAGCCAGACATACACAAAAAAGAATCATAATATATGATACCATTTATGACAGCCAAAAAAAAAAAAAAAAGCAAAACTAATATACAGTGGCAGAAAGCATAACAGTGGTACCTCTCATGGGTGATATTAACTGAATAGGCACACCGAGGAATCATCCGGAACAATGAATGTGTTCTATACCTTGATTGCAATCAGTTATGCTGACTGCACACATGTATATAAGATCTATGCATTCTCATTTGGCAAAACCCATAGAACTACACAAAGAGGGAACCTTAATGTAAAACTGAGTTAATTACAATATATAAATATTGGTTCATAATTGTAAAAAATGTACCATAGCAATGTTACATGTTAATAACAGAAGAAACTGTGTGGGGTGGTGGAGGGTATAGGATCTGGACTTTCTGCTCAATTTCTCTGTAAACCCAAAACTGCTATAAAAATAAAATCTATTTTTAAAAAAAAGTTTTTTAAAGGTTAAATATCCATGAGGCTTAAATATACTTGATGCAGGGAAGAGGGGGCAGTGATGTACAATAAGAGTAGAAATTAAGTATAGTTGGTGACTGTTTTGGATCTGAAAAGACAGTTGATCTAGAGTGCCAAGCAAAATGTTCCCTAGAATATCTTGTTTAAGATTTGAGACAAAAAATAAAATAAAATAAACATTAAAGTGAATGAGAGTGTAAAAATTAGAGTAATGCTACCTATCTAAACACTGATTCAAGTTATACTAATACTCAAAGACTAGTATAACTTATGAAATAATATTTAGGGCAGAAGAGCAAGTTACTCAAGAGACCCGAAAGAGTTAACTGCAAGAAGAGAAGCAATTTATTTCTCAGCAATAGGATCAAGGTGCACAAATCCTGACAATTCAGTATTACTAGATGTCAGGCTTGCTATCCTTATTCTTGCTGGTATCAGCAAGATATTAATGGACTACAATTTACAAAATGAAATCTTAAGTGGAAAGCAAGAAAATTAAGAAATTATACAGCAGAGTTCAAGACTTAATTTAATCATCATTTAACAGTGTATCTGGGTAAAAAAAAAGAAGGGCTGATTAAAAAAATGTACAGTACCTATTATAATAAATACAAAGGCAATACAATTTTTTAGCATAATGTTTATAAAAGTAAGTATTCTAGATTTCTTTGAAAATAAAGTTACTATGCTCAAATGCAGAGGAAATTATGAGTAATATGGTACACATTCTTATTTGATATCACTTTCTAATGCCAAACCTATTTTTCAGTGATTAAGCAGCTTTCCAACTGAAGCCTCTGAATCTACCTATTTTTTTCCTCTAAAAACATAGGTCACATAAATTGTTAGGGAAAACTTGTGGAAATGCAATGCCAAAATGTTTTGGTGAGATAAATTTATAATAAAACATTATTTAATTCATATGAAAACCTCTGTAATTTATATTTTGCATAAAAAATTACTTAATCTCAAACAATCATATAGGGTTCTCTTTTATTAATTAAAAATAAAAACCAATATACCCAGTATCCAGTACATTTCTTTGGCATATTATTCTATATTACCCTAAGTGAATTAAAGATCATATAGAAATTATAAGACCTTCACTGCTAAAACATTTTGAAAAAAAGATTAAGTTTTCTTTTCATCAGGGTAATTTTATGAAGAAGTCAAGAAACTAGCTACATAATAACTACGTGGCTAGTAGTGACCCTTAACAACACAAAGCTCCTAATTTGTCTAGTATACATTTAACCGCAAGTTAGAAGAACTGTAGGGTTAAATTTTTAACAAAGTAAAAATAGGCTACTTCTCAAAAACAATCCCAAGGATCAGGAAAAATGAATTACTATGATTTTTTAAAGAAAAATACTTACGACTACTTCCAAGTTCTTCAAACAGGAATTTCACCTTTTCCCACTCTGTAGAATTTTTGTTATTGGGAACATTCAATGGAACAAAAGCACTACAAAGGAGAAAACTCTTTTTAATGGTTTTAAAGATAAAAGGTTGAATAAAAGAAAACAGTCGAAAACTCAATCTTTTTAACACAAAGATCAACTTTTGCCCAAAAGAATTAATAAATCAAATCTCTATCATGCACAGAGGAGTGTAAGAAGGTTCTCATCTGTGTATTTCGCATGTTTGTTTTATTATTGTATTCAATTAGTTTCCTTTGTAATCTCACATATTTTATTTTTTACATATAAAAATATTTTGATTTGTCAATTGTACTTAATAAAGCTGGAGAAAACAAAACAAAAATTAAATAAGTAAAATATTTTGAGAAGGGATCATAGGTCAAAAAGTCCATGGCACAAAAAAAGGTTAAAGACCTCTATGTTAAATCAATAGAAGAGAATATAAATATGTGCAATTATTTCAATATACGTATATGCATATAAAAGAATACAAAGGAAAAACATCATAATAAAACAGTAAATATCTCATTTTTGGATAAGGGGTGATTTTTACTTGCTTCTTAGTATTTTTCTATATCTTTCAAGATTCTACCCAATAGATATAATGAAAGTAGTTTCTATTTATTTTTTAATCCTCAACTGAAGTAGGATCATTGAAATAACAGAGACATAGGACTTTCTCTAGGAGCTTAGACTGGGAGAATATGTAAAGTAGAATGAATAAATAAATGGTCACTTTATTATCTAGCCCAGATCAATAAACAAGAAGATAATCCAGAGATTAAGTTAAATGTCTGGATATCATTTAGATTAAATATGTGGAAAATCAAACAGAAATATAAAAAGTAACTCTAATACTACTTCCTTCCCAACTTAATTTTAATTGTAACCAAAGCAGCAAGATCTATTCTCTTTTGTAAAGAAGAAATATTCAATGAGTTCAACAATATATTAAAGTATCTGCTCTGATAATGTTTTCAAGTAAAACAAAATAATTACTCTAAAATATTGTTTTTAATTTTAAAAGCCTTGGTATTACTGATAATTCTTATAAAAAGATGACTGGGCAGAGCATGTCAGGAGGTTACCTAAATTTCTGTTTGTATCAACAGTTTACTATACTCTTCTTATTCTTGGAAACTTATTTCTCACCACTTTAGAAAGACAAGTGATTACTCACAAGCATACAGCAATAAATATAAAAAGTTTATTATTTGTTGCCCCAGCTGTAAAATCAAACAATTAAACTAAAGCAGTGAGGTGGAATCAAAAATAAAAGTTAACAACTTTTGCATATTATAAATCTATAATAATACTAACTTAATATTAATATTTAATTATCAGAAATATAAACTTAATATAAATTTAATTATCAGAAAAACTACCTACATAATATCCCTCTAATTTAATTGATAAAGTTTTTTCTGGATATCCCAGAAAGTATGATTTGAACTTGTTAGTCAGGAATAACCAATCTGTGAGTGTGGAAAAACAAAAATGTCTATGTTGTCCAAAATGTCATCTACGGTACTACTGAAACAGACATATATAGTATTGTAAATATCAAAAAAAAATCCATACTCAGAATATTCAGTCTCAATATGTCAATCTTAGGTAATCAAGTGTAAATTAATTAACACTTCCTCTTGATGACACTTTCACGTTCAAATTCCTGAGCAGGGCCATTTAGCAGTTCAAACATTTAAACCAAGAGTAACACCAGAGGAGACCTCATATGACCAAAAAAATTTTTTTAAATAAAAACACATTTTTTTTTTTTTTTGCTCAGGATTGCTTTGGCTATTTGGGGTCTTTTGTTGTTCCATAAGAATGTTAAGACTGTTTTTTCCATTTCTGTGAAG
>NW_007747581.1:0-201 GCF_000696425.1 Galeopterus variegatus
AGTTCTCTTAGAGTTAAGGCCCAGAGCTGGCAGAGTGTTATTTCTTTCATACTCTATTCATCAAAACAGTTATCAGCCAGCCCATACTTAAAAGGAAGAGAAATAGTCCCCATTTCTCAAAAGGAAGAGTGTCCAAGAGTTCCTGGTGATCTTTAATCTGCTATAGAGTGCTCCTACTTGGATTTTTAACTTCATTAATCC
>NW_007747581.1:4713-6092 GCF_000696425.1 Galeopterus variegatus
TCTTCTTTAACCCCTCCCCTCATCTGGGGCCTGAAGCTTCCCAGAGTTCCTCCCTGATAAAACATCTAAGCCTGCTCTCACAGACTGTGGTTCATGTCCCTATGCACAGAAGAAACCAGAAATAGAAAGAAAATTGTTATTTGTATCCATGGCAAGAATCTAAAGCTCTAAATTAATCTGATAGGGCTAACCTTTTATTCTTTTTCCAGGTTCCACCTACTTTAGGCCCATCTGATCAAAATTTTACAAAAAGAGGTTGGCAAATTATGTCTGAGGGTCAAATCCAGCCCACTGCCTGTTGTACAGCCTGTCGGTCAAGGGAGAATTTTACCTTTTCAAATGGTTGAAAACAATAAATAGAAGAAGAACATTTCAAGACACATACAAGTTATATAAAATTCAAATTTCAGTGTCCATAAATAAAGTTTTATGGAACTGAATTCCTATTTTTTTTTATGTATGTCTAAGGCTGCTTTTGCACTATAATGGCAGACTTGGTCTGCTAAGCTGAAAGCATTTACTGTCTGGCCCTTTACAGAATAAGTTTGCCAACCTCTGATTAAACCGATTTTTAAATTTACATATTAACTAGCCAATGGCCCATGAAAGAGCAAGATTTTCCAGGACAAAAATGATATTTTTATCATTATTATTATCTTAGTGGTTAACACAATGACTGACATATACTAGTTACTTAATAAGTATTTGTTGCAGAGTTACAATGATCTAGTTTTCATACAACTTTTAGAAGACTATCTATTACATAACATCCAGAACATCTGTTTTGAGAAGTCTTGCCAACAGGCAAGAAATTCAAATCTTTTCTTCTTAGCTTTTCTCTTCCCTGTATGCATATCATGGAGCATACATACTTAGATTATAATCTACTTTTTAACTAGTTAGTGAAATTTGGAATATATCGAGTTTTCTATAATTGGGGACTTTGTTTTTAAAATTATGTACTCTTCTCAGAAGCTGGGTACTAGATATACATTACTGCATGCAAACTACCCTTAAACTTGGTGATTTAAAATAGCAACTATTTTATGATATGATACACTTTTGTTGGTTAGGAATTCAGGCAAGGCTTAGCTGGGTGATTCTTCTGCTCCACATGGCATTCATTGGAGTTACTTAGTGGTGCTCAGCTGCCATTCAGCATGCTATGGTGAGTCACATGCCTGTTGCCTTGTGGTGATGGCTAAGAGATGGGACTTGCTGGGCTCCTCTCCCTCTCTTTGTAGTTGCAGGGAAACTGCATAAATCAGGGCTGTAAAATGGCTGCTCAGAGCTTCCAAAGACTAAGGTGGATACTGCTAGTTCTCTTAGAGTTAAGGCCCAGAGCTGGCAGAGTGTTATTTCTTTCATACTCTATTCAT
>NW_007747581.1:11621-12337 GCF_000696425.1 Galeopterus variegatus
CATAATCGACCAAGGAGCACAGACAAAGAAGTTGCTATTTCTGTTCCTTTTCAAAACCTTTATTTTAGCTGTCAGAGAATAGCTCAAACTACCCAGACTATTGTGTTTGCCTCATTTACTAGCGACCACAGACTATTGTACAGGAGAGTACGTGAACACTCGCATGTCACCTGATGGTATCTATCCAAGCTGTCCTTTCTAGTTGTGTCTTGAAGCAACTCAGCTTGAAGCCTCTTGTGAGAAAGACGGTGCACATCTAGGTCTGTTCCACCTCATTCCTGGCAGGTGTAAGCCCTCTTGCTCAGTTCTAAATATCTCATTGAAAGGACTTTCTCAAAGAGGAAAATTTTGAGGATTTGAGCTTAGAGGATTTTATTTTTATAAATACCAAATTACTGTTAAGTATTGAATCATTGGTGAATTTGAAGATGAGAGTTATGTTAGAAAGTTAAGTGATATTTCAGATATTCCAAGGGACTTATACAAGAGGATATCTTTAGCTGAACAATGTTCATGTGACTAGGAAAAAAATATCTGAGAAGAATGGGAGATTGACAGCTGATGCTCAAGCGCAACTGTCGCTCAGAAATTTTAAATTTGAAAAAGAAGTAGATTTACATCCATGTGCTGTCAGGGAAAGGAAGGAATGCAATTGCATATGGCATCTATAATTTAAATATTGTAAGAATAACTCAAGGCAGTGCAAACTGTTTTTT
>NW_007747582.1:0-427 GCF_000696425.1 Galeopterus variegatus
GAACCTGCCATATGTGCACCCAATTGACAATAAGACTAATATGTTTCGGCTATTATTGGGGTGTGTGTGTCTCGTCAGTTTGTGCTTCTGTAACAGGACACTCCAGACTGAGTGACTATAGACAGCAGAAACTGATTGACTCACAGTTCTGTAGCTGGGAGGTCCAGGATTGAGGGGCCGGCATCCTGTGAAGCCTTCTTGTCTCATCATCGAAGGCAAAAAGAGGGCAAGAGACAGAGCACGAGGGAGCTGAACTAGTCCTTTGAGAAGAACCCACTCCTGGGATAACCACATCAGCCCATGGCCCCACCTCCCAGCACTGCTGCACTGGGGATCAAGTTGTCAACACGTGAACTTCGGGAGACACGTCCAAACCTACCAGTGTGCGTGCACGTGCCATGGGGTGTGAACATCCACATGCAGACGT
>NW_007747582.1:6050-6407 GCF_000696425.1 Galeopterus variegatus
TGCTCCACTGACAAAATGTCCATTAGAATGTGGGGATCCATCACTCTGTCCTCTGAAATGCACAGTTGACTGACTCGCCTCTCCCAGGGATTTCTGATGGTGATCCTTAACAAACCACTCATTCTCTTCTGAGTGATCAGTGATGTGCCAAAAATGGATTCAAGATAATTTTAGTATTTTACTGTATAGTATTTCAGCAGTAAATTAATGATTTAAATATAGAATATTGAGCATATCATTTTTATAGATAATAAATTTTCCTATATTTGATCTTAACAGTATCTGGTTGCAATGCCGTAACATTGTAATTAAGAGAAACTAATATCATAAGTAGCAATATACATTATCACTTAAAAA
>NW_007747582.1:11796-12336 GCF_000696425.1 Galeopterus variegatus
TGCTGGGGCTTGTGCCGGGGCTGGGTGACCAGCGGTGACCAGCTACTCAACCACGGTCTCCGGTTCTCTCTCTCTCTCCTCTCCCCACCCTACACCGACTTGTCAGTAGGTTTTATCACTTATTCTGCTGTCTATCTCTATTCCTTTTATTTTCTCTATTCCCATGATCAATTCCCATGCGAGGCACCATGTCATCTTGTCACTGCTGCCGCTCTTAACTGGTCTCTTTGCTCTCACACTGGCAGCATTGAAGGCCATTCTTCCCCTTGTGGAAAAGTGATGATCTTAGAAGGTAAATCAGGTCACCTTACTCCCCTACTTAGGTGCTTCAGTGGCCTCAGAATCAATGGCAGGATCCTAGGTGAGCTGCTTATGCAGGTGCACAGGTGATCCACGTTGTGGAGAGTCAGCGGCAACGTGGCGTGATGTGGGCAAAGGGTCGTTCCAGTGCTCTTAGTGACACTCTGATTTGACTTAACGACATGGATCTCAGCATTCCCACAGTGAGAGCGAAAGTATACTGAGCGCATCCCGTGTGCT
>NW_007747583.1:0-234 GCF_000696425.1 Galeopterus variegatus
AATTGAGCCTCTACAGTGTGACAGGCACACAGTTCTAGGCACTGGGTATATAGCAATAAACGAAACATAAAAATAGGGGACAAACATCTTTATTCTACAATTAGGGCTCCCTTTAAATGCAAATATTGCTGAAAAGTGACACAGACTTACATAAACACAGAATTGTTCATACATGCCACCAAATGTCTCTGTGAAAGTCATGCATCAGTGGGCAGTGAGGGGGAACTATTTAAG
>NW_007747583.1:5617-6248 GCF_000696425.1 Galeopterus variegatus
CTGCCTGAAGGCGGACATGAACACTTCAGGCCCTCTACTGCTTGGCCCACAAGAAGGCTGGAAGGGAACACGATCAACGTCGCGATCAAGAGTGCGAACAGACCAGGAAACACTGTGACACGCTCCTTCACTTCACAGTTCTGCACATTTTCCTCCCTCTAACTCCTTTTGTCTTCAGTTATACCCCCCTCTGTGTCTTGCGCTTACCCCTGAGGTTTCTACCAACATTTCTTGTAGACCCAAATTCAGTTTTATCTGTAAATAGAGTGAGTCTCTGTCTCAGGTGTGTGATTTCAGGGAGTCCTGAAAACAACACATCCAAACTCTATATTTCTCTACCGAAAAAAATTTCCCCAAGCTATCCATGAGGATTGCTTTAACTTATTCAATAAATATTAATTGAGCCTCTACAGTGTGACAGGCACACAGTTCTAGGCACTGGGTATATAGCAATAAACAAAACGTAAAAATAGGGGACAAACATCTTTATGCTACAATTAGGGCTCCCTTTAAATGCAAATATTGCTGAAAAGTGACACAGACTTACATAAACACAGAATTGTTCATACGTGCCACCAAATGTCTCTGTGAAAGTCATGCATCAGTGGGCAGTGAGGGGGAACTATTTAAG
>NW_007747583.1:9961-12335 GCF_000696425.1 Galeopterus variegatus
GCATGCTTAGTGACAGGAGACCTGGTCCCAGCCAACTCCCACTAACCAAGATCCAAGCATACCCACCTCCTATCCAAACAGTTGGCCATCTGAGGCACTCGGTCAGATTTGCAGCTGAACCTTCAACGAGTAGAGGAAATCCTTAGCCACTGCCTACACAGGGATAAGCAGCCAGCCCTGCCGAGCAGAGCTGACTTTCAGCTGGGCATCTCTTGTTCACCAGTACCTTCCTCACTGCTCTGTCCCTGTCATGACACGCAGCATGCACAGCCCATCAGGACTGGCAAAGCCAGTGTGCTGTGTGGTTAACAGCCCAGGATCAGGAACTGGGCTCCCAGGTTTGAATTCTAGTTCTGTCACTTGCTTCCTATGTACTTTCCTCGGGAAAGTTACTTAGCCACTCTGTGCCAAAGTTTGCTCATCCTTAAGGTAGGGAGAGTGACAGCTCATTCCTTACAGGCCTGCTGTGCATGCTGGAGCGTGCGGCAGTTATGCAGCAAAGGGGCAGAGTTGGCTCGCTGTGAGCATTTCCCATCACGGTCACAGCCGGCCCTGCCTGCTCAACTTCTTCTTTCTGGTATTTTACCTCTCGTGGCTCCTTCCTCCTTTCCCTCTTCCTCACTTCCACCTCCAGGTTCAAACCCAGGGATGTCATCTTCTAACTTCTCTTCCTTGTTGGTGGCATATGTGAGCTATGATAGGACAGTGAGGTGCACATTCCTCAAAATGTCAAGATTCCAAACCAGGAAACAGATTTCTATTTATAAGAGTGACCTAATGAAACTCGAGTGTGGCAAAAATGTTCCAGGGAGATGCTCATTGGTGGTGTTGATAAATGAGCAGTGGTTAATGCTTTTGAAATGAAGCTGCATCTAGCCAGTCCGTATATGGATTACAACTTCTTTTCCTTGCTCTATTAGGAGTTTATAGCGAAGTTTAGTTTGGTACATTCTTGGACAGCTTCCTTGGCATAACTGGTAATTTGTCTGGTCCAGGACTTACAGTCCTGTTTACTAAGATGTTGGGCACACCTTTTTAGGAGAACTCCACAGAAGGGCTTCGCATCCACCTCCTTGAGTGTGGCCCTGGGGTGCAGAACAGTCTTCTGCCACTGCTTCTCATCTGTCTCCTCTTTTCAACCATGAGGTGCCAGATGGCACGATCATGTCTTATGGGTCTCCATATCCCCTGAACCGAGCTGTGTGCTGGTGTGAAGTAGACACACCACCAGTATTGGTTTAGGAAATTAATTTAAAGGTAAGGACTTTGTTCTCTGAAGCATTTCAGCAGTCCCCGGGGATACATGAGGATGGGCACTTCTGTTTCCAATGATGGGCCAACAGTACCATGTGCATTGAGATAAATGGCACACGGGGGATGGCACACAATGAGAAGGGCAGGGCAGGAAGGTCTTGCTGGAAGAGGTGGCCAATAATGTCGGGGCTTACTGCCATCTGCAGTATTTAATCATTTTCCTTCCCAAGACAGACCATCTTGGAGAAACTGAGGGAGCACAACATTCTCATACTTCCTTAAAGGCAAACTTTCCTCTCTGCTCACAGGAAGTGAGCTCAGTGCTGACTCTAGAAATAGCAGAGCATGGTCCTGGGAGGCCAGGAGTGAAGCCAGACTGCCTGGGTTCCAAGCTCAGCCCAGCCCTGCCAATCTCTAGTTATATGACCTGAAGCAAGGTGTTTAA
This sequence comes from Galeopterus variegatus, assembly GCF_000696425.1. Taxonomy (NCBI): domain Eukaryota; kingdom Metazoa; phylum Chordata; class Mammalia; order Dermoptera; family Cynocephalidae; genus Galeopterus; species Galeopterus variegatus. Next base: position 11,661 of record NW_007747583.1, read on the forward strand.
CCACTCTGCTGCCTCAGTATCCTGATCAGAAGAATGAGGCTTATCATATCAACTCGCTCAGAGGAGTGTGGACAGATGAGAATTAATGTGTACAGGACGTAGGCACGCTTGGCTTGGGATGTGCTATGTCAGTGTTTATTTAGTAACAGTATTATCTGGCTCTGATGCTGGATGGAAGTCCTGCGTGATGAGAATAAGGGAAAACTCCAAGAAGAAGAACCAGCTAATGAAGAACGTTCCCATATCTCTGGCCAATGTGGGCTAGGTCTGACTAGGAGCAGTAATTATTGTAATTAAAAGCAAGTTTCAGTATCTGAGACCCAGGTAGGATGGAGCCACCTGTCAGAGTTTCATGCTTGTGAGTGAGCAGCGATGTAATAGGCCATAAAATTGCTGTAACCTTCTTCCCTAAGCTGTCACATGCCACCAGATCGATGCCTCCCTGGCACCTGCCGTTGCTAGTAATTTGGGCACACTTTCAGCAGCACCTCACGGCGGCTGCACCCATGCCAGGAACAGCGCCAGGGACTGATAGAGACCGGAGTGCTAGGACACACAACCAGCACTGCAAGGAGGGCAGGAGAAGGCACTGCGGGGGGCAGGGGCGGGGGTGGGAACGAAAGAGACGAAAGAAAGGAAGCCCATCTGGCCATGAGAGTGCCAATCTTGCTTTAA
>NW_007747584.1:0-1029 GCF_000696425.1 Galeopterus variegatus
CCCCAAGAAATGCTTGGGATTTTATCCCAAAGGGACCAAGCAAGACTTGCCGTAAGTAGATGTGGCTCAACTTGCTTGCAGCAGGGGTTGATAAAAAGAAAATTGACAGGCAGCCAAATGCAGTTCTGTTTGCCTTGTGGCAGCAATTGCACCCTGAACAGTGTTTTACTAAACGTCCAGAAACAGGTAGCAAGGTACGCTCAGTGAATTTAAAGGACTTTTTGGTTGCTCCCGAGGAGGCGGATGAACTTTTCCATTTTGACTAGGGAGCAGGCCAAGGTACTCATCTTTTGGGGGCAGGCAAGGACCGGATGCCTCATGTTGAATTGGCAATATATTTGTTGAGGATGAATGTACAGCGTGTTTTGGCATTGGTGGATACAGGTGCAGAATGTAGCCTGATATATGGCAAGCCAGATAAGTTTCCAGGGGCCACAGTTCATATAGATGGCTATGGAGGACATACTACTGAGCTTAAAGCTGTGTCATTGCCACTGGGCATAGGAAGATTACCTCATCGTGTGTATACTGTATACATATTTCCTGTAGCTGAGCACATCTTGGGTATGATGTACTTTATGGTTTGCACCTGCAAACAACAGTTGGACAGTTTTAGCTGTGAATACGGACAGTAAAGCCTGTGTTATGAGGATATGCTAAACATGACCCACAGGTGTTACCCAAGCCAAGACGTGCAGTTAATGTAAAGCAGTATTGCCTACGAGGAGGACATGCAGAGATAAGTGCCACTTTATTGGAATTAGAGAAAGTTGGTATTATTCGTCCAGCTCAGAGCCCATTTAATGCTCCGGTATGGCCAGTGAAAAAGCCTGATGGTACCTGGAGAATAACTGTAGATTATCGAGAACTGAACAAAGTAGTGCCTCCTTTGTGTGCAGCTGTGCCTTCAGTTCACGACTTGATGGATCAGCTAATGACTCAGCTTGGGACTTATCATTATGTATTCAACCTTGCAAATGCTTTCTTCTCTATTCCAATCTTGGTTGACAGCCAAGATCAGTTCACCTT
>NW_007747584.1:5558-6093 GCF_000696425.1 Galeopterus variegatus
CTCACTGCTTTTTGAAATTTATTTCTTGGATTTGTCTCTGGTATTTATTTTTCCATATAAATTTTAAGTCCATTTTAACTACCCAGATCCCAGTAATATGACTTTTAGGATTATAATTGGAAAGGGAACACATTTCTTGTTAATTTAGGGAGAACTGATATTTTTGTTAACGTCTTCTCACTCTGAATTTGACATGCCTTCCTATTGTTCATTATGTATAGGTTTACATATATATTTGTATGTACTGAATATATATGATATATATGAAACAACAGTCTTTCTCATAGTGTTTTTTGGCCAAGTAATGTTATCCAAAAGTGATGATATTTCTTAAGAATGCTGTAGTTTTCTTGCTATTCAAATGGAATATTATTTTACATTTCCATTTTAGATACTTTTTCATATAATAAAGAGATACTATTGATTTATGGACGTTTATATTGAATCTAGTCACTAACCAAAGACTCATTAATTTTTATTGTTTTGTTTTCATTTCTATCACTCAGGTTTTTTACTCATATCATCAGCAAAAAAA
>NW_007747584.1:11829-12334 GCF_000696425.1 Galeopterus variegatus
TATATTTTTATACCCACTTAAGTGATGTTTATGAACAAGATTACACAGAGAGTAGTGGCAGCGCTGAAACACAAATCCAGGTCCTCTCATTCTATTGAAATTACCTCTTCCCTTAATATTCTGTATGGTGGGCAGCTCCAAATGAAGGGAAAAGGTGCGCCAAGGAAGGAAGGACAAGGACCAAAAGTGAGAGGATGTGAGACAAGCAAACTGACAGACACAGAGATGCTGGGAAGAATCGTACTAGGAAATAAGGAAGTAAACATAATCAAGAGAGAGTATGAAAGGCCTTAGATATCAACCTTAAAGGCAAATCTTAAAGGTCAGTCTCCCAATTTGAGCCAGTCATGATCCTTGTGGCCACCAAGATATATTATAAGCTACTAAATGATACCTGAAAAAATTGATAAAACTTAGTGAAGTACCCAAGTTAACCAATATATGGCAATGTTAAATATTGCTAATTCCAGGACCTAGTTTTCATTGCCTTCTGTTCTTTTGTTGG
>NW_007747585.1:0-425 GCF_000696425.1 Galeopterus variegatus
AGGTTTGGGGAATAATAATACAAATAAGACAAATAAGAGGACAGAAAGTCACAGACTTAAGGGGATGAGTAGGACTCAAGTTTGTGCCACAATGGGAAATAGAAGAAGTTTAAATTGCTTCGAAATTGTGTAATTTTCTAAAGGCAAAGACAAGGACCTCAGTCTTTAAATTTTAAACCCAAAAAGGTTTAAAGAGACAATTATTATCTAAGAAATATTCTAAAATGTATAGAACTTTTTTTCTGAGAAAACATTCTTTTACAGAAGATCCGATTCTCTTTAGCATGCAAATGCCATCACACCCTCCCTTCCTGTTACTGCGTTTATGGATTCTGATGTGCAGTAACAGAAGATACTCTCTAGGGTCCCAGACAGCCTCCATAAAGAAAACCAAGAGACTAGCTTTCTAAAGATACTTTCTCTCC
>NW_007747585.1:2697-3078 GCF_000696425.1 Galeopterus variegatus
AAAACAAAAACCAAAAATGGGTTCTTTGAAATAATGTGGAAGCAAAATTCAGAAGCCACACAAACTTCTTATCTAAGCACTTACAAACACAAGCATTTATTTCTTAAGTGCCTAAACAAAATAAAAAGATGTAAAAGGTTTACAATATGAATCCCTACAGTGGTCAGTCTCTTGGCCTCAACTGCCACCAGGTGTCCTCTGATGTTTTTTGGAGAGTTCAGGGAGTCAGGCACATAGGTTGCTGAATAGGGAGTGAATTGGTGATGGTGTGGTAGGTTGAGACTTTATGCAAGTTAGAGATGTGGATGTTAATGAAATTATTTCTGCCTAAGTGTAATAGGCAGAATAGTGACCCCCAAAGATGCCTACGCAGTAATCCCT
>NW_007747585.1:6052-6313 GCF_000696425.1 Galeopterus variegatus
GCCCAAATCTGTCACTGAGCCTCTCTAGTGAATTTTCTATTTTAGGTACTATATTTTTTAATTTCAGAAATTCTATTTTGTTTGTAATTTCTATTTCCTTATTGATATTTTGTATTTAATGTGACATAATTGATTACACGTTATTTCCTTTAGTTCCTTTAACATATTTTAATAGCTGATTTAAATTCTTTGTTTCCTAAATCCAAAATCTTGGACCCCTCCCTCAAATTTTGCTGACTTCCTGTTTTCCTATGTATGTGG
>NW_007747585.1:6909-7582 GCF_000696425.1 Galeopterus variegatus
TCTGGAGTGTGGGGCCACAAAGTTCTTTGTTAGGTTGTTTTTGTTTTTGTTTTTGTTGTTTTGTTTTATTTTGTTTTAAGTGACTATTTTTATTGTTAAGACTGGCTTTCTAATGTTTATATCTGGGTCAATATAATTTATTGGTCAGCCAATGATTAGTCAGAGATTTCCTTATGTGACTTGCCTATATATCTTCCACTTTTTGCTAAGGGGGTCCTCTTGANTTCTATGGTCACCTAATTTTCCAGGATGTTCTTTTCAATTCTCAGACAGGCTCTTGCTTGCGACAAATAAAATCACAGCCTTAGGTAATTGAGATGTTGTCATTAGTTTGCTATTATTTTGGAAATGTCCTGGGGTAGACTGTTCCCCTTCTGAGTTGAGCACTGAGTCAAATCAAATAGGTACCACATTCTTGAGAATGGAAACTTCCCACAGAACTGTAGGTTTAGACAAAATACTGACTCTGCCCTAGAGAAAGTGCTTTCTACAGATCTCCAAAAGTGTCTAATACCTCTGTCATCACATTGCTGCCAGCTTTTGGCAATAGAGTTACTGGATGCATATTGAGGCTCTTGGTCTATCCATGAAAAGGAAAATCTTTTCACAGGACCAGCAAAAGTAAAGGAAGAGAGGGAAAGAGAAATGGAACATGATAGGGCTTTATTATCAC
>NW_007747585.1:9394-10180 GCF_000696425.1 Galeopterus variegatus
TTGTAGAACTCTTCAACTGTAATTGCTGAAAGTACATGTTATTGTTTTTGTTCTTTTTATTTTAGATATACATTAATTTTTAACTGAGCATTATTACTTTTGTTTGATACAACCAGAATTTTTTAGATTCACCTATATACTTACAATTTTCTTGCTCATCATTAGTTTCTGCTTCTCAGATCTAACTAGGATTATTTTTCTTTTGTATGAACTATGTCTTTAGTAGTTTCACTAGTAAGTGTTGGCTTTAGAAAATTCTCATTTTATTTGTCTGGAAAAGTCTTCATTTTGCCCTTTCTGTGAAATAACTGTTTTGTCAGATATAGAATTCTAGATTGCCAGGAATGTTCTGTTGATAAACTGACAACATAGTTCCTGGTCATCTAATTTCTATCATTTTTCTTGAGAAGGAGACAGCTATCACTTTTAACCCCTTTTAGATTATCTTTGTCTCTGGCTCCTTTAAAGATCTTTTCCTTTTTGATGTCGTACTGGGTAACTCTGATGTGTCTTGGTGGGGATTTATTTTTATTAGGATTTTTATATCTAATTGTCTTGATTAGGATTTTTGGCTTCCTAAATCCATGAGGTCAATGTCTTTTATACATTCTTGAAAATTTTTGCTGTTACTGAATTGTGACCCATCCCTTCTCCCCAAAAAATGTAATATTGAAGTCCTAGCTTGCAATGTAATGGTATTTGGAGATGGGAACTTTAGGAGCCAATTAGGTTTAGATGAGGTCATGAGAGTGGGGCCAACCATGTAAGATACCCTTATAAGGAGAA
>NW_007747585.1:11986-12333 GCF_000696425.1 Galeopterus variegatus
TCTCCCGAGTGAGCCACGGGGCCAGCCCTCATTGATACATTTTACGAAATTCTTTTCCTCCACATTGGTATTATGTTACAGCAGAAGTTTCATACCATTTCCTATTACTTCACCCTGTCTGACACAGAAGTAAAGGTAATTGACGTGATTCTGTTGTAGACCTCTTATCCAAAACCACTACGCTAATGTATGATTATCTGTATTTTTGTGTGTCTAGTATATGTGGTATATATCTTGCATACTGAACCCGTTACCTTTCCCTCTGTATCAGTCCCTTCTCCAAGACTGTTCCTAGCTTAAGCACCTCTGCAGTCGTAAGTTCGGAGGAATTTCACTCTGCCATGAAA
>NW_007747586.1:0-835 GCF_000696425.1 Galeopterus variegatus
ATGTGGAGCGAGGGGTGTGTATCCACACGCTGACCAAACACCAGGAACCTGTCTACAGTGTGGCTTTTAGCCCCGACAGGAAGTACTTGGCCAGCGGCACTTGGCCAGCGGCTCCTTTGACAAGTGTGTCCATATCTGGAATACTCAGGTAATCTCCTGACCCTCGGGGTTGAGTCCTTTGCAAAGTAATGCCCGAGTAGCTGTGTTTGCAGTGACCCGGGCTCAGAACAGCCACTAGGGAACTGGTGCTCAGGAATGAGCTGCCGCCCCCCATGGAGAGCCCAGGCCCGGGTTGTCTGTCCGGCTCCGCCTGGCTGCAGCCTTGCCTGGGACAGACACCCAAGGCCACTCCCTCCCTGGGAAAGGTGTCTGCTTCTGCTGTCCTCAGGGCTCCAAGCTCCAAGCAAGACATCTTGGAGATGCCCCTCCTTGGAGGAGCCACCACCTTCTTTTCCCCTTTCTGAGTGGCTCCCCGCTGTCCCTGAGACCCGTGCAGCTCCTGGGCGGGTGGCCGGGCTGCACCCCGTGTGGTAAGCTCTGGTCACTGTGCTTTCTCTGCAGAGTGGCAGTCTTGTCCATAGCTACCGAGGCACCGGCGGCATCTTTGAGGTGTGCTGGAACGCTCGTGGGGACAAAGTGGGCGCCAGCGCCTCTGACGGCTCCGTAAGCAGCGCTCGAGTTGGCAGGGGTGGGGCAAGCTGGGGTGGCACTCGGCAGGGCTAAGCTCGTGTGCAGGGACCACTTGGGGTGGCCCCACATCTGAGAGTGGCCCTTGCTTCAGCCCTTGCAAAGTGTCCTTCTGGTCAACATTTCCTGGATGAAATTGGGGTGCTCT
>NW_007747586.1:1806-4631 GCF_000696425.1 Galeopterus variegatus
TGCTTAAGTTTGGTTGGTCAGGTGCTCAGACACTAGCCTGTTCTTGGAGCTTCTCTGACCTACATGACTGTGTTCCAATAAAACTTTATTCACAAAAATCGGTGGTTGGCCACCGTCTACGGACCCCTGCTCTACAGGCACGTTTGTGTTGTCTCTCGAGATAACAGGTGCTCTGTCTTTCCTTCCAGGTGTGTGTTTTAGATCTGTGGAAGTAAACACAAAATATTACAGAAAAACTCACGAGTTGTAGTGGACCAGCAGAGAACGTGTGGGGTCGTGGCCCTGTTCAGACACCATTCTGTCAGCTCCAAAACTGTACGGACTTGACTTGCCTTAGAGTGTACTTGGAAATCAACTCGTCCCTGGCCACAGGAGTCTATATGTTTTCGTAGCCTTCATGGAGAAGTTCCAAACAAACAAGCAAAAACAAAAGCATACACACAGTCACATCAGAGGGGGATGAGTGGCCTCCAGCCAGGACCTTCAGCCTAGGAAACAGGAAGCTAGACGTGCCTGGTGTGGTTTCCATCCAGAAGAGGCTCTGATGTCCAAACGGAAAGCAAGAAAAAAGGAAGCTGTGCCAAAAAACAAAAACAGAAAACAAAGCAAAGAAGCAAAATGCTGTGATAAACCAGGAGGGGAAGCGTCCTCTCCTCGCGCTGGTGTTTTCTTTCCCCTGACAATTGGGACACTACAGCTGCTCTGGAAAAGGGTGTTCAAAGACCAGTTTGTACCGATTCGATGTGCAGCTTTGTAATCCCAACACTTTCTCTTTTCTAGAATCTTCTTTGTTCGGTGGTTTTTCTATCAGCTGGAATTCTGTAGTCTGGGGGCCTTCGGTCTGGGATGGAAACTGTTTTGGGTTTGTTGCGTCTTCCCTCGGTCGTTCCCTGCCCCCTCCACCTTTTCCCCTTGTCTGCTGTGGTCTGGCTTGTCAGGACCCCTAGGTTGATGCAGCCACATGGACACGGTGACAGAAGTCTCCAGTGGACAGCTTCCTCCCTCCCTCTGTCCCCTCCTCCGTCCCGCCCTCATCGCCCCTACCCTTCGCTCACCCTTCTCTGTCCCGTCCTCATAGTTGCTTCAGATCTTAGGTCTCAAGGGCATTTTGGGCGCATAATAAGTGCTTTATGTTAAGAAGACAGGGCAGGGGGACTTTTTATGGAAGAACAAAATAAGACTTATAAGAGAAAGAGCCTGGAGTATTTTTGGAAAGAAAAATATTTATATGTTAAAACAATTTAAAAATCCTAAAATGGCCATCAGACATAGAGAGCTGTGTGTGATTCATAGTCTAGAAAAGCTGTCAGGAGATGCAGGCAGGGCCCGAGGTGGCTTCCCCTGTGCCCTTCAGCTCCACAGGTGGTCAGGAAACTCGGTGGGAAGGGTCAGTCCTATGGGTGGGCAGCGGGTGGCTCTGCAGCCCACCGGGAGGACGAAGAACCACGTGGCCTCTTTTGGGGTGTGTGACCTTAGTGGCCGGCAGGAGAGAAGTGAATGCAGGACGGTGCGCTCTGACACCGAGGACACGTCCCCAGAACCAAGAGGCACAGAAGCCATCCAAAGCCACAGCTCAGCTCGCCGTGGCTGCAGCTGCCTCCTCCCCACAGCGGTGTCGTTTCTCCAAGAGCGGGCCAGGCCAGTCCTTGCAAAGCTGACGTCAAGGCTCCAGGGCATCACTTGGTCTAATGACAAAAGGATGTGCAAAAGGCAGCGTTGCAGCCCTAATGGCGAACGCTGTAGGCAGAGCGTCACTGATCATTTCTGCTGTCTTTACCATTTCCTTCTCTCACACGAGACTAGGAGAAAGAGGGATTTTTTAAAGAATGAATCTTTTTAGTGTTTTTAAAAAATTAAACAAGTCTTTGTGTTCCTAGAAAAGTTTCCTTTCATTGGATCGGGTGACCTTTGTGCACGTATTGTCACAACCAGACACTGGCTTACTTTTGAAATCAGCAACGGGGGCAGGGACCAACGGCTGAGGCCCGTCTCTCATCGGCGTCCTGTGGGCCAGGGAAGAGCTGAGGACAGTGGCGAGCCTGTGGCGGCGGGGGTGCCTGGCAGTGGTGGGGCTCGCTGGAGTGTGTTCCTTCCTGCCACGAGACTGTGTTATTCAGAGGGCGGTGCCCCTCTTTGGAGCCGAAAACCGACACCTGGGAAGGGCAGGGTCTTCCTAGAGAACTTGTAATGGGCCGGGAGCAGCTACCAAAGACAAGGGGCATTGGTCATTCCCTGGTCATTAATTGGCCTCCACCTGGGCCTGTGAATTATTCAAGCCCAAAAAGTGCTCTGTTTCCATGTAAGGCTTTATTGGGGCTCTGTCACCTGAACACTTAGTGACGAAGGCCAAAGTCCCATGGAGTAACCACTCCTGTGTCTGAAGACAGCCAGCACCCCCAGACTCACCGCTGATTCATGTCCCCAGAGTGCATGAGGTTTGGAGGGCAGCATGTTAGGTTGGAGCTGAGGGCTGGAGCCACGGACAACGGGCTTCCCATCCCTGTGCACAAGAGTGAGCCTCGGACGAAGGGAGGCGGCCACCCCCCAGCTGGCCACGGGGACCAAGCATGAGGGTGTCGCTGTCGCCCTTCGAATCCGTGCCTGTCCTCATCAAAAAGCACCATCGACGACTAGTTTGGGGCCCCCGACACGTGTGGCCATCACGCCCTCCTGCAAGGCATGCGGGAGATTCACCTTCAGGGTCCAGCGAGGCCACCTGGACATGTGACTTTCAGGCATCGCTTACAGCTCTGAAACCCTCATGAGGGACACTTCAGTCTTAGTGACCAAATTCAACCTCGAAAGCAGACATAACACAACGATCC
>NW_007747586.1:7899-10390 GCF_000696425.1 Galeopterus variegatus
CTTAATTGTATTTAGTTTGGGAACTTAAGCTTCAACTCACTGAACAGAAACCTTTTTTTTTTTCCTTAATTGCCCCCCCCCCAATGTACCGTTCCCAAAGGATATTTGAGAATATTTTCTGTGTTCACACAGAATATTCTCTGCCCCTGTGGGTTCTGGCTGTTGATTAATGTTGACGGAAACCCAGAAGTCACTCTGTGATGTGCATGAGAAGGGGCAGGTGCAGGTGGGGAACACATTCATGCCCTTTAAAAAGGACTTTTTATTTGGTTGAATGTTTTTTTTCCAGCCTGGATCCTGTGCCTCTGAAGCATCTGATGCACAGCAAGGTAAGCAAGGCATCCGGATGCAGCTCTACGTGGAGAACAGAGTAGAGGGCGCGGGGGACAGCGGGACTGGGTGGGGAGGATGTCACCTACAGGACTAACCTTCCCCTAAAACTTGATGTTAACGGTCTGAAGACGGAGGCTTTGGTTAGGAATATAGTTGTCCTCAAGCAGAAGGTACTTACTCAGAGACACTCAGGACAGTAGCTGGGTGTATATATCCTACCGGCACTGCACAGTCCTAGACGGTGACGATGATGGTGATATCTTACTCTGTACCTGGGGAGATGAGTAGACTTAAAGCTTTTGATGGTGTGACAACTAAACTTGCTGATAAAATGACCAGTAAATTAAAGTCAGATGGGAGCTGTATGATGGTCACAGTTTCATCTTTCCAGCCAGACTCCCCTCTGGCACAGCCTTGTCCTCACAGACCAGCCCAGACTCCTGGCTGTATGTCCCAGTTCCCACTCTCCCTGAAGAGAGAACGTCTCTCCTGCAGTTGTCCCTTCATCCCACTATCATCATCGTGTTCCCTCCATGGGATCATTCCGCTCAGCATCCCAACGTGCTATATCATCGGTCATCGTGAAAACAATAACAAAACAAGCCTCCTGTGACTGTACGGCCCCTGCAGCAATGAGGCTTCCCCAGAAATGGCCCCAAACCAATTATCATCTCATTTCTTCCTTTGCTTTCTCAATCATCATCCCCTTGTTCCCTAGATCAACTTTATACACAACGTCTCTGATGTGCATTTCTCCATGCCCAGTGCCTGTTGAGTCACTGTGAGAAGGTGTCCGCTCACCCTCTTCCTCTAGCGGCTCACCCCAGTCAAAAGCAACATGCTCTGGGCGTCAGCTGGTGATGCTCAGTGTCCTGTCTTGGAGGGGTCCCTTTCACTGCATAATCGGATCAGTCAGGGTTCTGGTTTGCAAGCTGCAGCAACTGACTCTGGCTAGCATAAACCAAAAAGGATTGAGAAGGATTGTGGCAGCTTTCAGAAGCTCTGGAGAACCAATTTGGCAGCTACACAGAACCGCCAACATCAGGCTGCAAAACTTGGCCAAGACAATGACAAAGACAGCAGTGGATACTGCCCACAGCCTGATACTGGACCCTGGACCTGCCCCTCAAAGCACAACCAATGCACCTTCCAGCACAGACCTGCCTGCTGCCGCCACTGCTGCCACTGCTCCTTCAGAACAGCTTCTCTGCCACCTGTTCTCTTGGGCCCTCACTTCTAACTTAGAGACTTGGGAGACATCTGACTGGCACTGCTAAGTCATGCACCCTGCTCTAGCTGCAAGAGAGGCTGGAAAAGCAAGTAGCTAGCCTCTCTGCTTCTAGAATGAGAGGTGGAGCTGTGTCTCATCAGGTTGGAGAGAATGCTCAAGGAGAGGTTAAGAAGGTACAGCAACAACTATCAGAGACCCCTGGGCAACCCAGACACCAAGGTCACAGGGGGCTCTAAATGCATCTGCAGCTTTTTGACTCCAAAAGTCCAAATCCAGATGCTTTCTGGACAGCTATTCTAGAATGAAAGGGAGACTTAATCTTGATGTGAAGGGAAATGTCACATGGCAGAGCTGTCCACAGTGTCCTGAAAAAATCGTGTCTGGCTTTTCTATTTAATACCTGGGTGTCTTGTGACCCCAATGCATGCTGCAACATTTTTTGCTAAAAGGAAAAAATACACACACACACACACGTACATTCATGCTCTGGCATAACAACATTTCAGTCAACAATGAACAGCATATATGACAGCGGTCCCATCAGATATAATGACTATGCCATATAGCCTTAGTGTGTACTAGGCTGTATCATCTAGGTTCGTGTAGGAACTCTCTATGATGTTCACAAAACGATGACAGCACCTAACGACACATTTCTCAGAACAGATCCTCAACGTTAAGTGACGCATAATTGTGTGGAGATATGGATAAGGATCTGAGCAAAGTCAGGTTCCAAGGATTCCTTTGATTATGTCATCAGTCAGACCAGCATGGGAACACAGGCTAAATTTGTGACAAAAGCCATGCCCCTTCTCCGCCCACTAGTGGGTGTATGGAGGACATGCTGGGCAGCTGCTCTGTGACATCCCCATTTCCTCTTCATCCACCTGGATCACTACCTTGCCTCTGGCCCCATCAATACCCTAC
>NW_007747586.1:11599-12333 GCF_000696425.1 Galeopterus variegatus
GAAATAGAAATTTAAACAATTGAAAAGGTCAATGAAACGAAGAGTTGGTTTTTCCAAAAGAAAAACATACTTGGCCAAACTTTAGCCAGATTAACCAAGAAAAAAAGAGAAGATTCAAATAAATAAAATGAGAAATGAAAAAGGACACATTATAGGTGATGCCACAAAAATTCAAAGGGTCATAAGGGTCTATTATGAATAACTATATGCCAAGAAATATGATAACAGAAGAAATGGATAAATTCCTGAAGAAATACAATTATGAAGAAATAGAAAATCTGAACAGACCCAAAACAAGTGAGGAAATGGAATCAGTTATGAAAAATGTTCCATTAAAAGGAAGTCCAGGACCTGATGGCTTCACTGCTGAATTTTACCAAGCTTTTAAAGAAGAGTTGATACCACTTATCTTCAGATTATTCTAGACATTGAGGAGGAATACTTCCGAACTCATTTTATGAGGCCAGCATTACTCTGATCCAAAACCGGACAGGACACACACAAAAAAGAAAATTGTAGGCAAATATCCCTGATAAACATAGATGCAAAAATTCTCAACAAGACACTGGTAAACCCAATTCAACAGCACTTTAATATGATCATTCACTGCAATCACTTGGGACTTATCCCAGGGATCCAAGGATGAATCAATAAATTCAACAACCATGTTAACAAAGACAAAAATCATATGATCACTTCAATTGGTGCAGCAAAAGCATTTGACAAAATTCAAT
>NW_007747587.1:0-1630 GCF_000696425.1 Galeopterus variegatus
GGTTTTTTGGTATGTTTGTTTGTTTGTTTTTTCATTTATAGAACTTTTTGTTTTTATTTTTTTAATATTATTTATTATAAGCCTATTTTTATTAGAAATTGTGATTTTTCTGTATGCCCTTTACCTAACCTCTATCCCTCCCCAACCCCGCACGCATCCTCCTCACCCACCTCTGGTATTCTGGAAGTTCAAGGAATTGTTTGGGTCTTCTCTTTCTTTCTTTCTTTCTTTCTTTCTTTCTTTCTTTCTTTCTTTCTTTCTTTCCTTAGCACCCAGTTATGAGTGAGAAAATGTGATCTTTTTCTTTCTTTGTTGGCTTATTTCACTTAACATAATTTTCTCCAGACTCATCCATGCTGCAGCATATGGCAGAATTTCATTTTTTTTTTATGGCTGAGTAGTATTCCATTGTGTATATATATTACATTTTCCTTATCCAGTCATCTGTCAAAAGACACTAAGAGTGTTCCATATTTTGGCTATCATAAATAGAGCTGCAATGAACATGGGAGTGCAGGTATCCCTTCAACATAATGATTTCCATTCCTTTGGTTATATGTCAATTCCAGTAGTGGAATTGCTGGATCATATGGTAGTTCTATATGTAATTATTTGAGGAACCTCCATACTATTTACCATAATGGCTGCACTAATTTACAGTCCCACCAACAATGTAAAAGGGTTCCCCTTTTCCCACATACTTGCCAGCATTTGTAGTTCTTGTTCTTTTTAATAGTGGGCATTCTAAATGGGGTGAGATGATATCTCATTGTGGTCTTGGTTTGCATTTCTCATCACTGAGCATTGTTTCATATACCAGTAGGCCATATGTATGTCTTCCTTCAAAAAGTGCCTATTCATCTCCTTTGCCCATTTCTTAATTGGATTATCTGTTTGTTTTTTTTTTACTGTATAGTTTTTGAGTTCTTTAAATATTCTGGATATTAATCCCTGTTGGATATATAGTTTGCAAGTATTTTCTCCCAATCTCTAGGTCGTCTTTCTGCTCTCTTGATTATTTTCTTTGCTGTGCAGAGCTTTTTAATTTGACATAGTCCCATTTGTTTAGTTTTTCTTCTGTTGCTTGTGCTTTTGGGGTCTTATTCATAAAGTCTTTGTCCAGTCCCACTTCTTGGAGTGTTTCCTCTATGTTTCTTTAAGTAATTTTATGGTTTGGGGTCTTATATTTAAGTCTTTAACCCATTTTGAGTTGATTTTGGTATACAGTGAGAGGTGCAGGTCTAGTTTCATTCTTCTATGTATATAAGTTCAATTTTCCCAGTACCATTTATTGAATAGACAGTCTTTTCTCCAATTTACATTCTTGTTGCCTTTGTCAAAGATCAGTTGTCTATAAGTCTGTGGGTTGATTCCCGGGTTTCCTATTCTGTTGCATGGATCCAATTGTCTGTTTTTATGCCAGTAACATGCGATTATGGTTACTATGGTTTTGTAATATAATTTGAGGTTGGGTAGCATTATGCCTCCAGCTTCATTTTTTTTTTTTTTTCTCAAGATTGCTTTTGCCATTCAGGGTCTTTTGAAGTTCCATATGAATGTTAGAATTGCCTTTTCTATTTCTGTGAAGAATGACATTGGTATTTCGATGGAGATTGGTTTTAATCCGGAG
>NW_007747587.1:3623-4157 GCF_000696425.1 Galeopterus variegatus
GATGTGTCATTGAGGAGTCTGTTGTTTAGTTCCCATGAGTGTCATTGAGGAGTCTGTTGTTTAGTTTCCATGAACTTGTATGGTTTCCAGAATTTTGCTTGCTATTGATTTCCAGTTTTAATTCATTGTGGTCTGAAAATATACTTGCAATGATTTAAATCTTTTTATATTTTCTAAGACTTGATTTGTGACCTAAAATGTGGCCTATCTTGGAGAATGTTCCATGTGCTGATGAGAAGAACGTATTTTCTGTATTTGTTGAATGAAATGTTCTGTAGATGTCTGCTGGGTCCCATTGGTCTAAAGTGCAGTTTAAATCCTGTGTTTCTTTGCTGATTTGTTGCCCAGAAGATCTGTCCAATGCTGAGAGTTCATATTCAGGTCTCTGGACTATTATTGTGTTAGGGTCAATCTCTTTTTTTAGGTCTAAGAGTGTTTGCTTTACATATTGAGGTGCTCCAATGTTGGTGCATACATACTTATGTTTGTTATGTATTCTAACTGGATGGATCCCTTTATCATTATATAATGGCC
>NW_007747587.1:9359-10501 GCF_000696425.1 Galeopterus variegatus
CACAAAAGAATGCATATTGTATTATTCCATTATATGGAGCTCTCGATCAAGCAAAACTAATCCATGGTGAAAAAAAATTAGAACTGTGGGTGCTCAAAGGAGAAAGAGAGGAATTGATTAGAAAGGAAAATTTTCTAGGATGATGGAAATATTCAATATATTTATAGTGGTGTGGATTACACTAGGTATGCATTTATCAAAACTCGTTAAACTTCACACTTAATATTTCATTATTCTACTGTATATAAATTTTACCTTTAAAAAACAGTAAGCAAATGTTGAAGTCTAATTAGTAGGGTTTTTTTTTTTCCCCACTTGTATGGGATAACAATTCTAAAACTAATTTTTGTGCACCCTAATCTTGAGCAAATGAGCAAACATATCAAGAATAATGACACCTAAGTTTCTTACTGTTGTAGAAGGAAGTTACAAATATGGAAAAAGGAGGATTTGAATGTACATTGTAGTGTTAGATTAAAATAGGAGGCATCAGTAAGAACTCATAGTTTTTAATAGATAGATGGGTAAATGTATATATATATATACACACACATGTATATATATACACACACATATATATATATACACACATATGTATATATGCAGACATATATGCATAGTTTCCCAGCTGTCTAAAAGTAATGACAATGACACCAGAATCAATGAGCATATTTAGTACCCATATTTGGCTTCTAAAGAATGGTGGCTTCTCCACTAAAAGGAACCAGAGATCCATGAGAAAAGACTGATTCCAGAACTGGAGCAGGGATAATACAAGATAATGCTGAAACATCTTGTTTTACTGAAAATTAAGAAAGTGGTCAGAATATATCGGAATAGTCTGGGCAGAATATATCAAAACGACACCAGATTCTAACTTCTGCTTCCACTTCTACCCTAATACTTAAAACAACCAAATAACCTACAAAGTTTTAGTTTTTTTTCTAAACCTGTCAGATAGCCAAGGATGAAAAAAAAAAAAGAACTAAAATCTAGGGAGTGACAAGCCCCTCCTAGGAAACACCCTTAGCTTCTATCATCTTTTGTAGGGCAGCTGAGGTAGGAAGAAATCGCCATTTATGGGTTGAAGGAGAAACTAACTGAACTTTGGAAGAATGTTAAAGATGAAATGGCAGCTGGTG
>NW_007747587.1:12122-12333 GCF_000696425.1 Galeopterus variegatus
AAGGAGAGGGCCAAATGAAATTGCTAGAGATAAAATATATGATGTCTGAGAAGAATTAATTCGATCAGCTTATCAAAAGACTGGAAATATCAATGAAAAGAATCCATAACTTTGAAAACAGGACAATAGAAGTCATTCAAATTTTAGAATAAAAAAGAGAAAAAGTAGAATAATAATATTAAACAGTTTAAAGTATAGGTAATCAGAATTC
>NW_007747588.1:0-1317 GCF_000696425.1 Galeopterus variegatus
CTATAGTTAGGATGTGTGTTTTCAGTTCAGGAAAAAGGTCTGGACTGGAGATTAAATTTCGACAGTCATAAAGCAAGAGTATAGATGGGACTGAATAAGACAATCAAAAAGAAAGAAGACACACAGAAAATTCATGGAGACAAGGCTTTATGAGCAGGGGCGCCCAAGAGGGAGCAAACAATGAATTCAAAATAAGCCGAAAGACTACAGTGTTCTGACTGGTAAGTGCACAGAAGTATGTGTAGGAGACAGTGATTAACCATGTAAAATGTTGTTGATNAAAATATTACACATTGTTAAATTTACCCCATTGTTAAATTCTACATTTCAAACAGAAAATGCTCTTTGTGTATATAATTGTGTTTCTAATATAATACACACAAATGTATATGTGCACATGTTCATTTTTCTCAAAACTCAGGAAAAATGTTTTTCCCCAGACTTACACACACACACGCACGTGCACACACACACACACACACATATATATATATACACACACACACATACACACATACACACACACACATATATATATACCTTTGATATACATGTACAAGAATTTCTCTTCAGTCTGAACCTAGGTGTAAAATTGTTGGGTCACAGAGAGAGATGATGTGTTTTAGTACCTAAATTATTCTTGGTATAAATGGAGCATGTAGTGGGAGGATACTTCTAACAGTGAACACTAGACTGATACAAGATATGTCTGGTTATACTAAGTACTAATTCTCAGAGCAGGTGAAATAATAAGATGACTTTGATGCATAACAGTACTTGAGAAATTATTTTCGGTGCTTTGAATTTATTATAATTTTGCCTTTTTGAAAAAGCTAATTACATATCTGGGGCCATATACACAAGAACAACAATGACAAAATAAAAAGCAATGCATTTGCCTAATTGTATTCATTTATTTATATCACACTTGTTCTGGATAATTTTATATGTACAAAATATTATATAATAGCACAAATGAAAACCGAAGTGAAAGATTGAAATAAAGATGGAGATAATATGGAGTTATGTCTGAGGCTAAAATGCATATTATGATAATGTATTCACCCAATAACCATGAGATGTGCTACTAAATATTAGCTTTAAAAGAGCCAGTAAAAAAAGATATATATTTCCAGCCACAAATTTCAAAATGTCCATAAGTTTAACATAAATACATTACTTAAGAGAACTACAATTCTTAATTAATTATACAGGAATTAATCAAAGAGGTTTCTCTAGGGTAGGGGAAACCTGATGGAGGGAGTATGATGTACATGATATGTTAGGTCATTAAATAGAGTGGTTAGAGAAGGCTTC
>NW_007747588.1:2831-6414 GCF_000696425.1 Galeopterus variegatus
CTGGTAAGTGCACAGAAGTATGTGTAGGAGACAGTGATTAACCATGTAAAATGTTGTTGATTAAGTAAATTGAATATCGAGAGCTGAATACAAAATTTAACAACATGGTGGTCACTGGTAACCTAGACAAGAGCTTTCTTGGTAAGACATTGGGATGAAAGCCAGACTGGAATGTGCTCAAAAGCATGTGAGACGAAGAAGTGGAGGAGGATGTGTGAGCAATTCTCTTGATGAGTTTTTCTATGAAGGGAAAATTTTTCAATGACTAACACTGTCGTATGATGGATATTTTTGTTTGGAATGTGTTTTTTTAGTTTAATGTCATTTTTCATCACCTGTATAGAGCAAGGGACCTTTACTGGTTCTCACAGTGAAGTTGTTAAGTATTTGTTTACAGCTGAGGAAAAGGATTTCCTGAGGTGGGGAGCATTCCACATGTGGCCAGCCAAACTAATATGGACTAAAGTGGGATCTTTTTAACTTACATTTCAAAAAGATAGGCCTATAGACTTCTGACTCCATTGCCCTAATCTGGAGTAGGTCTAAGCATCAACCAAGTGAACATTCTCAATGACATTCACAAGGGAAGTGAGACTGTTTTAGGAGTAGCCCGTGAATTTGTTCCTACTTTTAGAAAATTTAATATCAGCACTGTTAGATGGAATATTATATATTCTTATAAAATAACCTAATGAGGTATTGGATGTTTATGGCATGTTGGAGGAAACTGTTGCATGATTATATAATGTTACAAATGCTGTCAATAAGATCTAAACACATAAGTATAATTTTTTCATGCTGAAAATAGAAGCATGTTCTTTATAGAAACTAATAGCTAGGCTTTAAAATGTATATGCTAATTGGATAACTAAAAGCTGGTTTTACAAAAACATGTAAAGAAAACTATAAGTAAATAATGTCAAACACCACACAACTTTATCATACCTCATGCTACATGGCCCTTGCTGTCCTAAGACAATCACTCAGGTTTTGACAAATTTCTCCTCATTTCCACCTGAACCTATCTATGCTCTATAATTAATTGCCTTAGATTCTCTCAATAAGAGCAAATCAGGAGAGACTGCTTTGATATGAGGTAGATCAGTGGGCAGATATAGTCCATTTGCCCTTTACATCTATCCTTTGCCTGCTCAGTGCTGTGGGGATTACATTGGAAAGCTCCTGAGCCCTCTGGCTTTCTTTTGGTTTCCATTTACAGGCAAAGTAAAGAGAAGATGAAGGGAGAGAGGAAAGCAAGTATTGCTTTGGCTCTTTCCTGTAGGTTTTCCTCAAGCTGGCTGCTTGTTTTCTAAATGTGGCTTTTGTTATGTGATGTTCTTCTTTTGGGTTCTGATTATTTTTCTCATGACATGGCATTTTCCTTCTGTATCCTTTGTTTTGTTGTTATATGACATTACCCCTTATAGTTTCCCTATACCCTACCTATTCCTCTGTTAAGCATTTCTTTACTAAACCATCATTGGATTAGCCTAATTTGAGGGTGACAATTTTTTGCTTGTATACCAGCTAATACAGTAATTGGTACTTGAGTTGTCTTCAGGAAAAACAAAATCATAATAAGATTCTTAGACTGGATTGTGCATATATTTGAGGAGGCAAAAATAACCTCCTTTCCTGGGGATGGGGGATCCAAATGGCATATGGCTAATCCATGCTAAGTGTGACATCACAGTTACTTAAATTAGTACCTGTGGTGGCATGGTATGAAATACAGATGTAGAGTATTGGATGATCAAGTAACTGAAGCATTTAATGATTATGGCAATAGTAGCAATTATGACTACATTTAGTTTCCCCTGACAACTCTAGAAAATGGACATAAGAAAAACGTGAAATTAACAGCCATGAAATACAATGAGAACACACATGGAGAACCAGAAAGTCTCCACGGCAACTTTGAATGAGCCCCACTTCTTTTTGTAACCGTAAGTGTTGGAGAAATGCAGGGCCACCTGAATTCTCAAACCTTTCAGGTCTCTTAAGCCATAGAAATGACATTAAAAAATGTCACTAGGAAAAAGAGAGACATTGAGACATGAGATGGAAAAATGATGAGGCTGAGAACATTGAACCTGTGAGTTACGTGAACCTGTCTTGCCAGTGAAAGTAGGTTCTCTCTCTCTATTAGTCCATTTCTGCTGCTTATAACAGAATACCTGAAACTGTGTAATGAATAGGAGAAATATATATTTTTCTTACAGTTTTGGAGGCTGGGAAGTCTACAATCCAGTGGGCCCATCTGGTTAGAGCCTTCCTGGAGGTGTGAATCTCTACAGCAACTCAGGGTATCACCTGGCAGGAATGGGCTGGGCAAAAGAGAAGTAACTTTCTCACTCACTCTCTTTATAAAGCCATCAGAACCATGCCCATTACTTCATGAAGGAATCAAGCCATTCACCAGGGCACAGTCCACACAATCTAATACCTCTTAAAGACCCCACCTTTCAAATACCATAACTGGATTTCCTACCTTCTTAACACTGTTATAATGTGAGTCAAGTTTCTTATACATGAATTTTTGGGGGACACATTTAACCCATATCACCCTCTTTCTCTAGTCCCCAGAGAATTAGCTCTTCTCTGCTAATAGCCTTACACTAGCTATACTTAGATAGTTTCCTCACAAGCTGATGATGATACTTCTCAGAAGACGCCCACCCCCAACCATCCGTAATTGCCCCTAGGCCCATAAGATATGTTAGCTCCTAGGCTGGACATAAATATAAGGTCTTTTCCAAAACAAGATAGCCCATACACCAAAATAAGTATAGTACATTGTCAAACTCTCTTGGTAGGAAGCTAGAGAGCATGTTGGGAGTGAATTCTAAAGGTGTTAGACAGTGAAAAATGAAATAGAAAACTTGCTAAGACTGAATTCTTTTTAAGGAGTGCCTTCACCCCAGATTAAGGGTGTAATGTGTTGGCTAGCCCGCTTAAAAGTGGTGTTAATAGTCTGCTACATTGGCTAATTGAACCCAGGTCTCAAAAGTAGCTTACAGTTAGTGAAGTTAAGATGTCTGAACTTCTCTAACATATTGTAAAACAAAGTTCTCAAACTTTAGCATCAGAATGATATGGGTGACTTGATAAAACACAGACTGCATGGAGCCACAAATACAGATTTGTATTATGTGCCCACATGAAGCTGATATTTCTGTCTGGGAACCACACTTTGAGAGACATTGTGATAAAGCCTAGTTATGCAAATTGAGGTGTGCAGACAAGCAGCATCAACCATCAACTAGAAGGCATCATCCTATATCTACTAAATCAGGATTTGTAATTCTAGCAAGCTTCCTAGGTGACTCATATGCACACTGAAGTTGAGAAGCACTACTTTAGAGGAGTTTAAAAGCTTGGAGTGATACGAATCTGAAATGAATTTACTTTTAGGTATAAGCTGAGAAGCCACCCTTTACTCATACAGGTCAAAGGTGCCCAGAAGACACACACAGCAGCTAGGTTTATGAAATGTATTGATAAAGGGAGCATCCAGCTTCTTTGAAGAGCTCTTATTACTGTTCTTTCTAGATTAGGGATAGCAGTGAAGCATGCTTTAATG